>NW_026990017.1:0-51832 GCF_036417665.1 Passer domesticus | reverse complement strand
CCTCTGATGCCACCACCCAAGTGGGAAACAGCCCCATCTGATGCAGCTGTCTCCCTTCCTTTGTCAAGAGATGGACATAGTGCTTCAGTGGAAGGTGGCATTTCTTGAAGGAAGCACTCCATCTTTGGTGCCAGCCCCTGCTGCAGGAAGGAAGGCGATGGCAGACACGGGCACAGGCACAGCAGGTAATTGCTGTGCCGGGCTCAGGCCTGGCCGGGGCTGTGTGGCAGCAGCTCTTCCCCCAGGGCCTGCCCTTGCCCGGCCCGGCAGCAGCCAAAGCTGGAGGCGCCTCGGCTTCCAGGCCTCTGGAGCTGGTTCAGAGTCCCGGGGAAACGGGACTGCTGCAGCAACGTCCCTGGCGCTGCAGTTGCTGCGGAGCTGGCCCTGAGTGCCCAGAGGCCCAAGGCACAGGAGCAGCCCCGAGCGGGAGCCCTGCTGCCAGCCCAGGGCCAGAGCCAGCCCCGGAACACAATGGAAACAGTTCTCATCTTGGTTTGCTTCCAGACTGGGATGCTGGGAAGGATTCTCCATTAGCCTGGCGTTCTGAAGTTGTGAAGCCCTCTGAGCATTCTGCAGGTATGTTCTCACTGTCCCACCAAGGCGTAATGTTTGACTGACTGGTAAGAACCAGGTGACAGAAGCTTCTGTGGCTGTTGTGTTACAGGCGTGTCTGCAGGGACGACCTCACCAACTCCTACCTTGGATGCTGCACAAAAGGCCAGCTCCCATGGCAGGGATGAGTAGTGTGTCCCTGCTGACCCCTCAGGCTGAGCCCTGCTTTTGTGGGGTCCATTCCTGGGAAATGGAACTACTTTCTCTTAAGGTCCTCTGACAGGAAAGACCAAAGACATGGCAGGCAGGAAATTCCAGGACCCATTAGAAATCATGTGGCAAATGCTGAAGGAACGTCTGCAGAGAAGACAAGGTGGGTGCATTTCCCTCATGCTTCCCCTGGGACTCAGCAGCCGGGGGCTTTGGCTGCACATCTGGACACGTCGTGCCCGGCACAGCAGGAAGGGATCCATGGCAGCCTCGCTGCCCCGCTGCTGCTTTCACGCCCTGCAGGGCTGTTTCCCAGCCTGGCCTGGCTGCAGCTTCTGCCCAGCCTCTGCAGGAAGGCATTTGGCATCAGCTGGCAGACAGCCCCAAATGCACCACAGGCCATGCCCACCCTCAGATGCCCTGCAATTTCCTGGTGTCCAGGCAGATCAGATGTTGGGGCTGTTTGGGGAAGGAAGCAGCCTTGGGTTGTCCCAAAATCCTGGGTGTTTTCTGATCCTTATGCATTCCTTTCACAAGTGATGCCTCACCTTCCCCATTCCCAGTGAGGAATGTTTCCATCTGATCCAGCTGTCTCTTTTCCATTCTCCAGAAATGAAAGGAGAGCCTGCGGAGAAAGAAGCATTTCCCGGAGGAAGCAGTGGTTGCATGCCAGCCTCAGCTCCAGGAAGGGAGGCCATGCCAGGCACAGGCACAGGAGGTAATTGCTGTGCCTCTGGGCCTGAGCCCTGCTGAGGCTTGAGCTGCCCTCTCTGCTGCTTGGCAGTGCGGGCACAGCCTGGACTAGAGCGGCACAGCCCAGGGGAATTATCCCGAGCAGGCTCAGGGCACTCGGGTCCTGAGCAGTCCTGCTGGGGTCCCTCCATGGGAGACATGTCCTGAAACCAGGCAGTGACTGCATGGGGTGCCCATGGTGGGGAAAGGACAGAGGGGGAGAGCAAGGCTGCAGTGTGTCCTGAGAGGGCATGGCTGTTTGCCCTTGGGATCTGGGAGGTGTCCCCACAGAAGGAGGGCAGGAGGGACAGAGGGAGGGATGGATAGCTGTGGCACTGCCTGCTGCAGATTTCCCCAGGGCTTTAGGGAGGATTTTCTGTGAGTTTGAGGGAGAGAACCCCGGGGCCCTGGGCTACTCCAGCCACCCCTCCCAGGGATGTTTCTGAGGGCAGGGAAAGAGTGTGGAGAGTGACCAGGAGCCAGCCCAGAGCTCCCCAGGCCCCTGGGCAGCTTTGGCCATGTCTATTCCCATCTGGGTCCCATAGCCTTACCCGACCCCCTTGCAGTGCCCTTTTCCCTGTAGCATTAGGGGTTCCCAGCATGCCACAGATATGGTTCTGATCTCTGCTCCCTTTTAGACTGGAATCGTGACATGGGTTTTCAGGAAGTCCTGATGAAGGATGGTTTGAAGTTCCTGGAGGATGCTGGAGGCAAGTTTTCATTCTGCCTTTCCTGAGTGAATAATCAGGATCAATGCAAAAAAAGCTCATTTATAAACCATTTCCCTTAACATTATGTAAGGGCTGAAGGATTCTGAGAATCTTTCCCTGCTCCCTTCTGGATCCCTGAGGGATCCCACAGGATCGCTGTCAGTGGGAGGAAGGAGCATTTAGCTTTCAGTCCTCCTCCCGTGTGCTGTGCCAGTGTGTCCTTCCGTGTGCTCTGTGCAGTCAAAGAGAAGAGCAGAGAGGGAAGGGGCCGGGCCCAGGGCTGTGCCCCGGGGCTGAGCCTTGTGGGCAGCCTGAGGATGTCCTGCAGTGCCACAGGAGCTCTTCTGTCCTGCCTTTCTTTGCAGCTGAACCTGCCGGTGAAGGCCCCACATCCAGGACTGAGGCTCTGGGAGATGCTGAGGGTAGGTCAAGGCCTTTCCCCCTGGGAGAGCTGCCAGCTCAGAGCCCAAAGCTGGGCCAGGGAGGCAGCGCTGCAGGTGCCAGCACAGAACCATGCACGTGTGTGCCCTCGTCCTGCACGATCCCCTCACCGCTGCTGCGGCTCAGTGGTGCCCGTGCAGATCAGCAGAGATGGCAGAAGCTTCTGTGGCTGTTGAGTTACAGGTGTGTCTGCAGGGAGGACGTCTCAAGCTCCAGGGCTGGATGCTTGGCCCCAACCCAGCTCCCATGGCAGGGGTGAGTAGTGTGTCCCTGCTGACCCCACAGGCTGAGCCCCGCTTTTGTGGGATCCATTCCTGGGAAATGGAACTACTTTCTCTTAAGGTCCTCCAAAAGTAAAGACCCAAGATACTGCAGCCAAAACGTCTCATGAGGCAGATGAATTCCTGAGACAAACACAGAAGGAAGCACCCCGAGGACAAGGTGGGTGCGTTTCCCTCATGCTTCCCCTGGGACTCAGCAGCCGGGGGCTTTGGCTGCACATCTGGACACGCCGTGCCCGGCACAGCAGGAAGGGATCCATGGCAGCCTCGCTGCCCCGCTGCTGCTTTCACACCCTGCAGGGCTGTTTCCCAGCCTGGCCTCGCTGCAATACCTCCCCAGCCTCTGCAGGATGGAATTTGGCATTAGCTGATAGATTGCCCCAACTCTACTGTGGGCCTGAGATCCCCTGCCATTTCCCAGTCTCTGAGAAGATCAGGCGGTGCAGCTGTTTGCACAAGGGAGTACACTGGCCCAGCCCCAATTACCTGGGCTTTTTCCTGATCTTTACCTGTGACTTAGACAAGCATTGCCTCCTGAGGATGCCACTTCCCCAGTGGAGAATATTTCCATTTAAGCCAGTTGTCCCTTTTTTCCTTTTTCAAGTGATGGACCAAAAGGCTGTTCAGGAGGAGGAACACTCAGGGAGAAGCAGTGGCTCATTGGCAGCCCCTGCAGCAGAAAGGAAGGCGATGCCAGACACGGGCACAGGCACAGCAGGTAATTGCTGTGCCGGGCTCAGCCCTGGCTGGGGCTGTGTGGCAGCAGCTCTTCCCCCAGGGCCTGCCCTTGCCCAGCCTGGCAGCAGCCAAAGCTGGAGGCGCCTCGGCTTCCAGGCCTCTGGAGCTGGTTCAGAGCCCCGGGGAAACGGGACTGGTGCAGCAACGTCCCTGGCGCTGCAGCTGCTGCGGACCTGGCCCTGAGTGCCCAGAGGCCCAAGGCACAGGAGCAGCCGCGAGCGGGAGCCCTGCCGCCAGCCCAGGGCCAGAGCCAGCCCTGGCTCCCGACTGGGCAGGGGCTGCGTTGGGCCCTGACAGGGCCTGAGCCTGTTCCCTGGGGCTGGGGGAGCTGTCACGGGGCAGGGAGGGCCAGGGGTGGCAGTGGCTGCTCAGGGATGGCTTTGGCCCGTGTCCCTGGCAGCAGCCACTGCCCAAGCAGCTGCGCTGCCCCCCGGGCTCTCCTCCCGGCCTGCTGGGCTTTGTTGGCTGGCACAGCCTGTGCCAAGGGCCGGCAAGGTGCCTGCAGGCCCCAGCTCTGGGGGAAACAGAGAACGTCCTGCCCGTATCCACCGTGCTGCCAGCTCAGCAGTGCAGCACAGCACGGGCTCACGCTCCCCATCGCTCCCACAGATTCAGCCAGTACCACAAGTCCAGTTCCGAATGCCCTGGATGGCCTCGGAAGGGGTTTCTGTCAGGGAACAGGCTGCTGGCTAAGGTTACTGGAAGGCGTCCTTTGTTTGGAGCTTGTCTTCATGTTGTGCTGCTTTGGAATCGGGTATTCCTGGAAGAGAAAACAGTGAGTGTTTTGTTGCTCTCCCCCTTAAACAGCTTCATTTGAAAGTCTAACGTGGTCAGGGAACATTCCCATTGAGTCTGCAGTGGGGTTGTGGCCAGTCCATGGTTGTCCAAAGAACTCTGCTGAGGGTTCTGCTGCTGCCCAGTGCTTCCATTGGCCTCTCAATTGCTGGGCCTTGTCCTGGGGGCCCCGCTGGGGCTGCAGCCAGAGCTGGCTCCCACTGAGGCTGCCTGGCCAAGAGCAGCCCCAGGGGCACAGGGCAGAGGCAGAGGGAGGTGGGGAGGAGAAAGAGCAGGGCCGAGGTTGCCCTTGAAAGGCAGAGGCGCTCTGGGGCCCGCTCCTGGCCAGGGACCCTGCCCAGAGCCGTGCCCTGCTGGCCGGGGCCTTGAGGGGCAGCTGTCCAGCTGGGCCCGGCTGTGCCAGCAGCTCCAGCCGTGCTGGGGAGCCTTGCCAGCTCTGGGCCCTGCTGTGCACGAGGCTCCCTGTGTGCCACTGGCAGCTGGGGCCTCAGCCACCTCCTGTCTGCACAGGAGCATCTCGGGACACGAGTTGGAAGACGGTGGCTGCACCTCACACCCAGACAGCGTGAGCAGCTCCTCCAGCAGCAGTAAGGGCCTGGACAGCCCTCTCAAGTGTTCTGTGAAGAGGACCCCAGAACAACCGTGTACACAGAAGCCTCTTATTGCCCCGTAGATCCCACTGCCACCTGCTCTCCTCATGGGCCTCCCCAAGCTGCCTTCATCTTTTTTTTTTCTCTCCGTCTGTCCCATCCCAACCAACCCGAGTTCCTCTAGGGACCCCAGGACCAGCCCAGCACCTTCCAGCACCTCCTGAGACCAACACATCCCTTCCTCTGCCCCTGAGCCCCCTGGCCTGGCCCTCTAGGCAACACTGAAGATGACACGCCACCCCACCCCCACCCTCCTACCCGCTCCAACTCCCGCTTGCAGGGTAGGCAATGGCCCATTCCTCTGTGTTCAAATAAAGAGATGGATTTGTGTCCTAGTTTGAAAGCAAAACCAGTGAGAGGGTCCAAGTCAGAAATACAGTTTATTAGGAAAAGGGAAAAAAACCCAAAACACAGGCAATAATACAAAAGAAAAACCACTGACAGGGTCAGAATACAACCTGACACCCTGCTAGTTAGGGTGGTGGTAGCAGTCCAGATGAAATGGACTTGTGGAAGTGGTGATCCTGTAGAAACAATCTGGTAGCTCCCATCCTCTGGAAAAGCAGTGGGTAGGGGCAGCGGTTCCTCTGGGAATCCAGTGGAAAGACTGCTTGTTGTGTCCCAAAACCCAGATTATATCCACCTGGGGATGCTTAGCTCCTCCCCCATGGGCAGAGCATCTCACAGTGGGCTGATATCATTCTGCCTCATGGGTCCTTGATTAGCCATGAAACAGAAATGGCTCTGGGAGGGAGTTATCTCTGAGTCATGTGGCAAGACATTGATGGGCCCATTAACAGGAGATAAGGAAGAAACAATGCCCCTCCTGGTTTCAGCAGCTCTTCAGGATGGCATTAGAATACATCTTTACACTGCAACCTAGGACAAGCGGTCACCCCAGTGTCCAGGTGGCAGCAGCAGCAAAGCCCAGCCAGCACCAGCACTGACTGAGCTCCATGCCCAGGAGGAGCCGTGGATGCCCACGGTGTGGGCAGGCAGAAGCCAGGCAGGGGCTGCTGTTGAAATGGAGGTTTTGGGGGGTTCAATTAAGTTAGCAATATATGGACTAAGCATTTAAATTTTAAATTGTAGAATTATGTGTTGAATTTTAACCTTTTACTTAAGAAACCTCTGCCATGGTACAAAGGGCATAGAAAAATGCAAATTTCTGAAGCTTCTTGCTATGTAGGATAATACCAGTGTCATAAACAGGGCAGGAGATCTTTCTCCTTTTTAATGCCTTTATTAAAAACATTCAGCTCAGGTTGGGGAGAAAGGACAGGTCGCCCGCACCCCCGCTGCTCCCAGGAGTGGCACGGAGGAGGAGGATGATGCAGCTGTGCCCGCTGATATGCAGGCAGAGCTGGGGCTTCCATCCTCGAGGGAGTAGTGGGAATTCCACTTTTTTGTTCTAACATTCCAGGTCCTCTTTCTTGCAGACATCCTTTCAGGTTAGGGTGAAAAGTAAAAAGGATCTTAGCAGATACTAAGGATTAAGTTCCTCACCTTTAGACATTACTTAGGTTTCTTTATTCCATGTTGGCTTGTTGTTTTTAGGAGTTTTTTTCCTGGAAAATTGCAAAATTTGGTGAAATGCATTCTCATCTGCATACTAGCTCTGATGTCACCTCCCCCTGCTACCTTCAGGCTCCTGGGAAGCAGCAGGGGGACAACTGCGCTTGATTTCTAACCATTAACAGGTAATTGAAGAAAAACTATTAACAAGAGGTGATTGCAACATGAAGCTATCAACAACAAATAGTCAACATTTCAACTCTCAGCAACTGGCCCAACCTGTTTAACTTTGCAGCCTTAAAAAAAAAAGGATAATTTGTGGGGGCGAACACACCAGGTGTGGAGACACGAGGCTTGACTCCATTTCAGAAGGCTGATTTATTATATATTCTATTAAAATAGTACATTAAAACTATACTAAAAGAACAGAGAGGAAAAAATGACCAGAAGGCTACAAAGAAGAATAATAGAATAGAATGCATAACAAAAATCTTGTGACTGCTCACAGGCTCAACACAGTTGGCTGTGATTGGTCATCAAGTGAAAACAATCCACATGGAGCAATGGAAGATGCACCTGTTGCATTCCACAGCAGCAGATCGTTATTGTTTACATTTCTTTCCTGAGGCCCTCAGCTCCTCAGGAGGGGAAAAATCCTAGGAAAGGAATTTTAATAAAATATCATAGCTACAGATAACTTTTTTACTCATAACACCAGGAGAAGACCAGGGAATGCCAGAAGCCTAGACTAAGGAGCTCCTCTGTCTCCAAGCTGATCCATCCAACAGACATACTCAGATAAGCACCAGGGGACCACAGTGCACGCACAAAGGAGAAAAGTTCAAAAGTTCAGTCATGAGCAAGACCACAGCCTTCGGCCTCAGAGACCACCAAAGACCCCAGTGTGACCACCACAGGAAACAACGCGTGCCCAGAAGGGCGTGGATCTCATCGCCATGTGAGGGGAGGACAGGCGGGGCCAGGGGTTGATTGTGCATGAAGAGATTGTGTAATGCATTGCATATGGAACATGTTTGTGAACAAAGATGTGGCTCGGACCAGGGCTCGGGGCACAAGTTTTCACGAGAGCCATCTCGCCTGTGCCAGGCCCTGACACGCATACCCACTTCATAACTACATCAGGTTGTGGAGTGTCACTATAGGACATGAAATAAAACAACACAGACATGCATCTCTCCAAGGTAAAAAAGAGGGCAGTTGAATTTCTGACTCCAACATTTACAGATTTCCAAAAGTGACAGTGGATTGGAGGGTGAAAGTGCCACCTCTCCAATGACACTGGGCAAACCAACAGTCCATCAAATTTCTCCTCCTGCAGAAAAGAATGCATAACAATAAGTTATTTGCATAAAATGCGTGAGAAAGTTTGCTACAAGAATGTAAACATCAGAAGGCTTAGAAGAACTTGTCCTAGGGTGAGGTTATGATGCTTGCATCCCCAGTCGTGCGTTCTGTTAATGCTGGATATTACGTACTGTGCCTTCACGACTGGCCCTGAAGAGCAAGGTTTGTTTTGGTTTGTTATCAGCCTGCTCCCCCACGGCTGGCAGGACAGACAGACAGCGCAGTTCATAGTGCAGCTTTTGCTTTTTGCTTTGCTTTCTGTTGCTTGCTTTGCTCTTGCTTCTGCTGTGCTCCCGCTTTGCTTTTGCTTTTTGGCTTCTGCTTGTTAGTCAGTTTAGCTAAGCAGTCCAGATTTTTCCCTGGACTGTTTTTCCTTTCCCTTTTTCGAACCACTCACACCTGCTCCAGACTGGGACCTGGGAAACACCGAGAGTTTGCATCCTGTGGCTGCAGCAGCTATCCCCTGCGCCGGAGAGAGCGACAACAGAGCCACCACTGCCAGGAAAGACTTTCTGAATTTGTCATCCTTTTCAGATCGGTGAAAGCATTGTCATCTGCTATTGTTCATTTTGTGTGCGGGGGGTGTTTTGCCTGTCAAATAAACAGGTTCTTTCCACTTCTCTCCAAGGAATCCTTCCCGACCTGCTGGGGGGAAGGGGCCATGTGGGGTTGCTTTCTGGGGGGGCCCCCTTTGGAGGTCTTCTCCCAGATTTACCCTAATCCAGGACAGAACATTAAAAACCAGGGTGACAGTGGAGTCTATTTATTCTGCAGATCGCTTCACTGTGACCAGCGGTGGGGCCCCGAGGGGATGGGGCAGCCCATGCTGAGCGTCCCTGGGCTGAGGGACATTTCCTTCCGTGGGATCATCTGGGCCCAGACCTCCTCCAGTGCCATGGCCAGGAAAAGAGGGAAGCCATCAAGAGTATCTCCAGGGACACAGCCTGACCAGCAATGTCAGCAGGCAAAACAAAGCTCCTCCCTAATTAACACACACTGGATAGGACCTAATTGATGGGCCATCACCAATGCAGGGTGCTGCACAGGGTCTGCTGCTCTCAGCCAGGGCCGGAAGGGAAGGGAAGGGAAGGGAAGGGAAGGGAAGGGAAGGGAAGGGAAGGGAAGGGAAGGGAAGGGAAGGGAAGGGAAGGGAAGGGAAGGGAAGGGAAGGGAAGGGAAGGGAAGGGAAGGGAAGGGAAGGGAAGGGCTGTGTAGCCTCAGGGTCCGACAGGGCTGGTGAGCAGCCCCAGAGACACAACAACCCAGGTCCAACCAGGCTTGATTTCCAGGTCAAAACACTTGGCGTAGCTGGCCTGGACTTCCCTGTAGGGCACGTGGGGGCTTTGGAGTCCCCTTAAGGTGCACGAGGGAGTGGGGTCCCTTGTGACACACCCAGGAATATTTTAGGTTTCCTCTGAGGCATGGAGGGCACTGGGGTCCACTTCAAATCATGCAAGGGATTTGGAATCCTGTGTGAGGCATGCAGAGGGTTTGGGATCTCTCCCAAGGTGTGCAGGGTGCTGGGATCTCTCCTGAGGCACATGTCACGGTTCTGAGGTCTCATTTCACATGTAGAAAGGGCTGTGGACTCTCGTAAGCGTGCAGGTGCTTTGTGTCCCTCCTGCTGCACGCAGTGGGGCTGGAGTGTCTGCTGAGGCACGCAGGGGACGGGGAGCTCCGGCAGTCCCTCCCGGGCCCGTGCGGCTCGAGGCTGCCGTGGCCCAGGGCCAGCCGCCGTGCCGGGATGGCGGTGGCGAGGCGCCGAGGCGGAGCTGCCCCGCCGGGTCACGCTGCACCGGCACGGCACGGGCGGTGCTGAGCGCCGGGCAGGCGGCACCGCCAGCCCGGGGGCCACAGCCCCGGCCCTGCCGCTTTTGGGGCCGGGCACAGACAGCCCCGTGGGACGGGCACCGCTCAGCACTCGAGGGGATGGAACAGATGCCAGAGGAGCCCCAGGAGCCCTGGACAGGGCCCTGGCGTTGCCCGCCAGGCTCCCCCAGGCCTGTGGCCATCCCGGGCAGCAGGGGCTCGCTCTGGGCCGTGCTCTCCCCAGCCAGCGGGTCTCCGGGCCAGCATCCGGCTCCTGCCACTGCCCTGAGAATGCTGAGGGGCTTTCGGGGCGGAACTGAACTTGACAGGGACAGAATTCATAGGAGACTTGTTTTGGCCTTTTATAAGGTTAACTGAGAAACAACTTAAAATCCCCGGCTAAATCGTCTGCTTTAACGCGTGGGGATTCCTTCAAGACCCTTCGTAACTCCCGTGGTGCCGGGCCGGGCCGCGTCCCAGCGAGCACCAACACCCAGCAGCTCGATGTATGCAGCACGGCTGGCACCAGGGAAACGAGTCAGTATCCCTACAGCTGCCCGCTCTGCCTGCACGGCTGTCACACAACAGCAATGTTCCAGAAGGAACAGGCATTTTTACATCCTCACAACCGTGTGATCTTTGGTCCTGGTGGTGGATCAGAGAGAAAAGCCAAATGTGACAGACTAAACTTGACTGTAGGAGAGGGATGCCTCAGCAGAGGGTCTGGGGACCTGTGGTGCCAGCCAGTGGCCTGGCACTCGGACACAGCAGGAAGACCCCAGACTATCACACTTCACCTGGGAGGGTAGAAAAGCTCAGGCGTTCTTTGTTCAAGGTCCTCCAGAGGCACCAGCTGAAGCTGCCACAGTTCCACCTTGATAAAATTGTTTAAAAAGATTCAGAGGTCTGACACTCTGCTGTGGAGGACATTCCACATGTTATATTTTCCAAATTTTCCAATCAAAAAAACCAAAAAAACAAACCCAAACAAAATTAAATAAAACAGCAATTTTAATTATGTAACTTAATATATATACAATTGAATAAACTTGAAACACTGACTATATAATTTGGTTTAAATTACGAATAATTTGGTCCTGATAATAGCGTATAAGCAAAACTAACCATGCGGGGTATGCATGGGGTACGGAGTGCAGGGCTTTTGGACCCCCGTCACCTCACGGACTAGCTTGTGAAGACAAAATTCCCCTTTTTATGCTGTATGTCATTACCATCTCCTCCCATTTTCGATTCGTCACACTTGTATCACCGCCCTCATCATCACCTTTACCACGCATGCTCCACACTTCTTTAAGTAAGTTGTACCACTCTTTGGGGATCTTCTTTGAGGAAGGCCTCTCCTCTTCCTCCATGTCCTGTAGTTCATCTTTTGGATTACACATGCGCACCAAGCTGGTACTGTATAAACCAATATTGTGTTCTAACATTAAAGCAGTGAATCTCATATAATCAACATTTGCCTGGTGTCCAACCAAATTCTCCTCTCTTCCAACTAAATTCAGTCATTGTTATCTCTTGCTTCTTCCTGTTCTGAACAGCTGCAGGAGAACGGTGGGGAGAGGGATAACCCCTCCTCTCCCTTTCTTGCTTGGCATTACACCTTTAACTGTTTTATTATTTCCAAATATTAATTACTGTATCAGTATTGATTACTCTTTCAATTTTGTCAGCATGAATCATACTTATTTACCACACACAGTTCTCATCTTTTGGGCATTTAGGAGCTTTTCATTTTGCTTTGCACCCAAGAAAAATATACCCCCAAATGTGCACAAATAACTCCTTTAGCATGTCCTCCTTTTCAGCTGGCTTTTCCATTGTTCTCTGCTATCTTGTCCTCATCTTTCCACAATTCCTGTGTCTATTCAAGTCCAGCCTGGGACTGTGCACACATTTGCTTTAGTTCTGTAGTGATTTATGCCCAGCCATCCTGCCAAGCACACCCATTTCAATGTTGCAACAACCTAACTCTGGGCTGCAGTATGTGAATCACACTCTGCTGTGTGAGCTGGCAGAGCACCAGAGCAGGCACTGAAGAAGGGGCATTCAGTACATTAGTGAAGTGAGTGCTGGAACCTGGGCTAGCTCTTAGAACTCCGGCACTACGGCAGGAGTCGGGAACTGCCTCGCTATGGGGATTTACCAGAGGCAGAGCCTTTAGTGCCACTTGCTCTCCAGTGTCAGACACAAGCCACGAGAGGGACGAGGCACAGGAGAAAGGAGGAGGCGTTCTGTCTTCAGGTTCTGCAAGGAACACCTTAGTCCAGGTGAAGAGAACAGGATGAGAAGCCCCTAGCTGTACTGCCCAAGGGGTTTTGTACACATACAAGTCATGGGGTGGATGCAAACAATGCATCCACAAATAGGGAATCCTCAGGAGAGGAGTGAGGGGATTACATCAAGTGTCTGGGGCCAATTGGGGTAGGAGGGTGGAGAGGATGGGTCACAAGGGCCAGTGGGGCTCCCAGGAGTAGGGGAATGCCAAAGGGGAGTTGCAGTCAGGGATTGGCCCAAAGGTTGGGAACCGAGGGGCTGGGTTGCCTTGAGAGGCAGGGAAAGAGCTGGAACAAGGGGTGGGGAAGGACACGAGGGACAGTTTGGAGGGAGGGTAAAACCCACAGGTAAACCAACTCAGGAAAAAAATGGGGGCACAACAGAGCCCTTAAACAACACTTAAAATGAAATCAATAAAATAAATTTGAACTGCAACAATCAAGAGCATCTTGAGGGACGCAGCCTGACCAGCAATGTCAGCAGGCAAAAGAAAGGTTTTGCTGAGCAATGGCCCTTTGATGAAGCAAACCATTTACAATCAGGGCAGTCCATTCATGCGGACGGGCACACACTCTGGGGGTACAGCTGAGGCCATGAGGTCACAGCAGGGCTCTGGGGTCACAGCAGGCTGAGCTCTCAGCAGGCCCTGAGGTCACAGAGGCGCCAGAGGTGCCAGAGCCCCGTGGTTGCAGAGCAGCACAAGGAGCCAGCAGTCAGTCCCTGAGCACAACTGTTGCGGCAGCAGCGGCGGTGGCAGCAGCAGTGCTGACGTTGGGACAGCGGTGTCGGGACAGCGGTGGCAGCAAGAGCTGCGGGACTGGCGGAGGACAAGGCACCATGGCCCTTGCTCTGCGCCTCCTACTCCCGCTGCTCCTGGCTGTGGCCCTGCCTGCCAGGGCTGCCCAGGCTGCTCCACTGCAAGCGCGGCGAGCAGGTGAGCCGGCAGCCTGGCTGCCCTTTCCCGGGACAGCGCTCCCTGCTCCCTGGGAAGCGCTGGGGATGGTTTTGCCCCGGGCTTTAGGGAGGGTTTCCTCTGTGGGAGGGAGAGAGACCCCACGGGCCCTGGGCTACTCCAGCCACCCCTCCAGAGATGTTGCAAAGGGCCTGCTAAGAGGTTGGAGAGTGACCAGGAGCCAGCCCAGAGCTCCCCAGGCCCCTGTGCAGCTTTGGCCATGTCCATTCACATCTGGCTCCCACAGCCTTACCCAACACCCCTGCATTGCCCAGTTCCCTGTGGCAGAGGGGGATCCTAGCACACCATGGAAATGGTTCTGATCTCTGCTCCCTTCTAGACTGGAATCGTGACATGGGTTTTCAGGAAGTCCTGATGAAGGATGGTTTGAAGTTCTTTGAGGATGCTGGAGGCAAGTTTTCATTCTGTCTTTCCTGAGTGAATAATCAGGATTAATGCAACAAAAGCTCACTTACAAACCATTTCCCTTAACATAATCTTAAGGTTGAAAGAATCTGGAAACCTTGCCCTGCTCCCTTCTGGAGCCCTGAGGGCTCCCACAGGATCACTGTCATTGGGAGGAAGGAGCATTTAGCTTTCAATCTTCCTCCCGTGTGCAATGCCAGTGTGTCCTTCCATGTGCTCTGTGCAGCCACAGAGAAGAGCAGAGAGGGAAGGGGCCGGGCCCAGAGCTGTGCCCCGGGGCTGAGCCTTGTGGGCAGCCTGAGGATCTCCTGCAGTGCCACAGGAGCTCTTCTGTCCTGCCTTTCTTTGCAGCTGAACCTGCTGGTGAAGGCCCCACATCCAGGACTGAGGCTCTGGGAGATGCTGAGGGTAGGTCAAGGCCTTTCCCCTGGGAGAGCTGCCAGCTCAGAGCCCAAAGCTGGGCCAGGGAGGCAGCGCTGCAGGTGCCAGCACAGAACCATGCACGTGTGTGCCTGCGCCCTGCACGATCCCCTCACCGCTGCTGCGGCTCAGTGGTGCCCGTGCAGCTCAGCAGAGATGGCAGAAGCTTCTGTGGCTGTTGAGTTACAGGTGTGTCTACAGGGAGGAGATTCATACGTACGTTGGTGGTTATTGCCAACAAGACCAGTCTGCATGGCAGGGGTGAGTAGTGTGTCCCTGCTGACCCCACAAGTTGAGCACTGCTTTTGTGGGATGCATTCCTGGGAAATGGAAATATTTTTCTCTAAGTTCCTCCAAAGAGGAAGATGCAAGACACAACAGAGAAGATATCCCTGGAACCATCCAAACAGATGAGGCAAGTGCTGAAGAAAATGCTGCAGGGAGGACAAGGTGGGTGCATTTGCCTCATGCTTCCCCTGGGACTCAGCAGCTGGGGGCTTTGGCTGCACATCTGAACGCATGGTTCCCATCACAGCGGGATGGGATCCATGGCTCATTCCCAATGAGGAATGTTTCCATCTGATCCAGCTGTCCCTTTTCCTTCTCCAAAAATGAAAGGAGAGCCTGTGCAGAAGGAAGCATTTCCCGGAGGAAGCAGTGGTTCCGTGCCAGCATCTGTTGAAGGAAGGGAGGCCATGCCAGGCACAGGCACAGGAGGTAATTGCTGTGCCTCTGGGCCTGAGCCCTGCTGAGGCTTGAGCTGCCCTCTCTGCTGCTTGGCAGTGCGGGCACAGCCTGGACTAGAGCAGCACAGCCCAGGGGAATTATCCCGAGCAGGCTCAGGGCACTCGGGTCCTGAGCAGTCCTGCTGGGGTCCCTCCATGGGAGACATGTCCTGAAACCTGGCAGTGACTGCACAGGGTGCCCACGATGGGGAAAGGACAGAGGGGGAGAGCAAGGCTCCAGTGTGTCCTGAGAGGGCCTGGCTGTTTGCCCTTGGGATGTGGGAGCTGTCCCAGCAGAAGGAGGGCAGGAGGGAGTGTAGGAGGGAGGGACATCTGTGGCACTGCCTGCTGCAGTTTTCCCCAGGGCTTTAGGGAGGGTATTCTGTGAGTTAGAGGGAGAGAGCCCCAGGGCCCTGGGCTACTCCAGCCACCCCTCCCAGGGATGTTGCTGAGGGCAGGGAAAGAGTGTGGAGAGTGATCAGGAGCCAGCCCAAAGCTCCCCAGGCCCCTGTGCAGCTTTGGCCATGTCCATTCCCATCTGGGTCCCATAGCCTTACACGACCCCCTTGCAGTGCCGTTTTCCATGTAGCATTCGGGCATCCCAGCATGCCACAGATACGGTTCTGATCTCTGCTCCCTTTTAGACTGGAATTGTGACATGGGTTTTCAGGAAGTCCTGATGAAGGATGGTTTGAAGTTCCTGGAGGATGCTGGAGGCAAGTTTTCATTCTGCCCTTCCTGAGTGAATAATCAGGATCAATGCAACAAAAGCTCATTTATAAACCATTTCCCTTAACATTATGTAAAGGCTGAAGGATTCTGAGAATCTTTCCCTTCTCCCTTCTGGATCCCTGAGGGATCCCTCAGGATCGCTGTCAGTGGGAGGAAGGAGCATTGATCTTTCAGTCCTCCTCCCGTGTGCTGTGCCAGTGTGTCCTTCCGTGTGCTCTGTGCAGTCAAAGAGAAGAGCAGAGAGGGAAGGGGCCGGGCCCAGGGCTGTGCCCCGGGGCTGAGCCTTGTGGGCAGCCTGAGGATGTCCTGCAGTGCCACAGGAGCTCTTCTGTCCTGCCTTTCTTTGCAGCTGAACCTGCCGGTGAAGGCCCCACATCCAGGACTGAGGCTCTGGGAGATGCTGAGGGTAGGTCAAGGCCTTTCCCCTGGGAGAGCTGCCAGCTCAGAGCCCAAAGCTGGGCCAGGGAGGCAGCGCTGCAGGTGCCAGCACAGAACCATGCACGTGTGTGCCCGCGCCCTGCACGATCCCCTCACCGCTGCTGCGGCTCAGTGGTGCCCGTGCAGATCAGCAGAGATGGCAGAAGCTTCTGTGGCTGTTGAGTTACAGGTGTGTCTGCAGGGAGGACTTCTCCAGCTCCAGGGCTGGATGCTTGGCCCCAGCCCAGCTCCCATGGCAGGGGTGAGTAGTGGGTCCCTGCTGACCCCACAGGCTGAGCCCTGCTTTTGCGGGACCCATTCCTGGGAAATAGAACTACTTTCTCTTAAGGTCCTCCAAAAGGGAAGACCCAAGATACTGCAGCCAAAATGTCTCATGAGGCAGATGAATTCCTGAGAGAAACACAGAAGGAAGCACCCGGAGGACAAGGTGGGTGCATTTCCCTCATGCTTCCCCTGGGACTCAGCAGCCGGGGCCTTTGGCTGCACATCTGGACACGCCGTGCCCGGCACAGCGGGAAGGGATCCATGGCAGCCTCGCTGCCCCGCTGCTGCTTTCACACCCTGCAGGGCTGTTTCCCATTCTGGCCTGGCTGCAATTCCTCCCCAGCCTCTGCAGGATGGAATTTGGCATTAGCTGATAGGGTGCCCCAACTGTACTGTGGGCCTGAGATCCCCTGCCATTTCCCAGTCTCTGAGAAGATCAGGCGGTGTAGCTGTTTGCTCATGGGAGTGCACTGGCCTAGCCCAAATTACCTGGGCTTTTTCCTGGTCTTTATCTGATGAAGATGCCACTTCCCCAGTGGGGAATGTTTCCATTTGATCCAGTTGTCCCTTTTTTCCTTTTTCAAGTGATGGACCAAAAGGCTGTTCAGGAGGAGGAGCACTCAGGGAGAAGCAGTGGCTCACTGGCAGCCCCTGCTGCAGGAAGGAAGGCGATGCCAGACATGGGCACAGGCACAGCAGGTAATTGCTGTGCCGGGCTCAGCCCTGGCCGGGGCTGTGTGGCAGCAGCTCTTCCCCCAGGGCCTGCCCTTGCCCGGCCCGGCAGCAGCCAAAGCTGGAGGCGCCTCGGCTTCCAGGCCTCTGGAGCTGGTTCAGAGCTCCAGGGAAACGGGACTGGTGCAGCAACGTCCCTGGCGCTGCAGCTGCTGCGGAGCTGGCCCTGAGTGCCCAGAGGCCCAAGGCACAGGAGCAGCCCCGAGCGGGAGCCCTGCCGCCAGCCCAGGGCCAGAGCCAGCCCTGGCTCCAGACTGGGCAGGGGCTGCGCTGGCTCCTGACAGGGCCTGAGCCTGTCCCCTGGGGCTGGGGGAGCTGTCACGGGGCAGGGAGGGCCAGGGCTGGCAGTGGCTGCTCAGGGATGGCTTTGGCCCGTGTCCCTGGCAGCAGCCACTGCCCAAGCAGCTGCGCTGCCCCCCGGGCTCTCCTCCCGGCCTGCTGGGCTTTGTTGGCTGGCACAGCCTGTGCCAAGGGCCGGCAAGGTGCCTGCAGGCCCCAGCTCTGGGGGAAACAGAGGACGTCCTGCCCGTATCCACCGTGCTGCCAGCTCAGCAGTGCAGCACAGCACGGGCTCACGCTTCCCATTGCTCCTACAGATGCAGCCGGCACCACAAGACCTGTTCCCAATGCCCAGGATGGCCTCGGAAGTGGTTTCTGTCAGGGAACAGGCTGCTGGCTAGGGTTTCTGGCAGGCGTGCTTTATTTGGAGCTTGTCTTCATATTGTGCTGCATTGGAATCTGGTATTCTTGGAACAGAAAACAGTGAGTGTTTTGTGCTCTCCCCCTCCAACAGCTTCTTTTGAAAGTCTAACGTGGACAGGGAACATTCCCATTGAGGCTGCAGTGGAGTTGCAGCCAGTCCATGATTGTCCAAATAACTCTGCTGAGGGTTCTGCTGCTGCCCAGTGCTTCCATTGGCCTCTCAATTGCTGGGCCTTGTCCTGGGGGCCCCGCTGGGGCTGCAGCCAGAGCTGGCTCCCACTGAGGCTGCCTGGCCAAGAGCAGCCCCAGGGGCACAGGGCAGAGGCAGAGGGAGGTGGGGAGGAGAAAGAGCAGGGCCGAGGTTGCCCTTGAAAGGCAGTGGCGCTCTGGGGCCCGCTCCTGGCCAGGGACCCTGCCCAGAGCCGTGCCCTGCTGGCCGGGGCCTTGAGGGGCAGCTGTCCAGCTGGGCCCAGCTGTGCCAGCAGCTCCAGCCGTGCTGGGGAGCCTTGCCAGCTCTGGGCCCTGCTGTGCAGGAGGCTCCCTGTGTGCCACTGGCAGCTGGGGCCTCAGCCACCACCTCTATTCACAGGTGCTCGCATGTATCTTCAGAAGACAAACCTAAAAACAGAGGCAATGACAACCTGGCAGTTTATCCCAGCTCTTCCCTTCTGCCCCTATCTGCCCTGCCGTGGCTGCATCCCCGCCATGCGGCCGTCCCAAAACCCACCCCTCCTCAAGGAGACCCTCTGCCCCTGAGCCCCCTGGTCCTGTTCCCCAGCCAGGACTGAAGGTGGGCAGCCCTTGCCTGGCAGGGCAGGGCTTGTCCCACATTTTATGTTTAAATAAAGAATTAGAGTTTTCACAGCTATGTCTGGTTGGTAGCACCAACAAAGCCCACCCGGCACCAGCACTGACTGAGCTCCATGCCCAGGAGCAGCCGTGGATGCCCACGGTGTGGGCAGGCAGGAGCCAGGCAGGGGCTGCTGTGCCCAGCGGCGGGGCCCCGAGGGGATGGGGGAGCCCATGCTGAGCGTCCCTGGGTTGAGGGCACATTTCCTTCCGTGGCATCATCTGGGCCTGGACCTGAAGAGGCTCAAAGGGATATTTTGGTGTCCCTGCTGAGGGGTGCAGGGATCCCTCATGAGGCACAAAGGAGTATTGATGGCCTCTCCTAAGGTGTGCAGGGATCCCTCATGCGTTGGGCAGCAGGGTTAAATTTGAGAGGGTTTTTACTCTTCTCAGCACAGCACAGGGACACTTGGCCGAGGTTTTGCCAAGCTGGGAGAAAGCCTCTTGCAAAGGCTTGGGCCCAGCCTGTGGGCACAGCGGGCAGGCGCAGCCCATCCCCTGGGCCAGGCCGGGCTGCTCAGGCCGGGCCGGGCCGGGCCAGGCTCGGGCCCCGGCAGGGAAGGGCCGCGGCCCTGGGCTCTGCTGAGGATGCTGAGCTCCAGCCTGCCCTGTGCTGCAGCCCAACACATTGACAGCCATGGCCGTGCCCTGGGCCACCGCAGGCACCCGGGGCTACAGCTGAGGCCGCGCTTTCTCCCACTGAAGGGAGGCTGGCTCTGTTCCCTCGCAGGGCACAGCTTAGCTCCCAGCACCTTTGGGAACCTGCCTGCTGGGGAAGTGCTGAGGGGCAGAGTGTTCCAACCCTTCTCACTGGGAAGTGTGTCTGGTGGTGTGGGGATTTTAAAATTTTTTTCCCTCTGAATTTGTGTCCTGCCAGAGGGTTAAGTTTGCTTGCTCTCAGTAGGGTGCTTTTCTTCTTGGCAGTCAGTGGGGCTTAAATGCAGCCAGGGTTGAAGGAGGATCTCTGGCCGCTTGGGCTGTGGTTGTGGGACACCTTGGCTTCATCCTTCCTTTGGCTGTGATTTGCACTGGTGCTTGTGCAGGCATTTTATGGCAAGTGGCTTCAGTTTGTTCCTCTTGGTACCAAAAACCGAGAATAAACCTCTTTAACACCACTGTAGTATTAAGAGGCAGGCCTTACTTTCTTGACTTGCTGGATGCACAGGCCAGTGGCATCACAGGGCCTTCTTGGTGGGGTCTTCAGATACCCTGGTGGTCACTGAAGAAGGAAGCTGATTTTTCTGGGAAAAAGACAGTTTCCCATGTGTGGAAAAGAATAACCTCTCACTTCCCCATCCTTTTCTATACAAAGTTATACAGGCAAGTGCATTCATATATCTCTATTTTCCTTGTCTGTCTATCTATCTATCTATCTATCTATCATCTATCATATTAATCTATTGTGGTGTTGCATTTCATTCAAATGGTATGCTCTATCTTGAAAATGTACCCCTCAAAAATGTATGATTTATTCCAACCTGTGTTCCTCCCCTGAAGTCCCATGAATCTGCAATCCCATTGGCCCAAATCTTATTTCGTGCCCACTTTGAATTTCCCTCTTAAGCTGTGCGAGGAAGACCAGATTCTCTCATGGCCCATCTCTCCCCTAGGCTCGCCCTCTCTCCCCCTTCCTTTTGCCTTTCCCCCTTCTCCCTCTGAAACCATATTACACCCGGGGCTGGGGCCCCCAATAAAGCCTCATCTAATCAGCACCCTCAGAAGCCGTGTGGAGTCTCCTTGCGTGCCTGCTGCTGCCAGCGAACTCACAGCCCAGGGGGCCCTCCGGGGACTCCCCGGGGAACCCCCCCCCCCCCCAAACAAACTGCTACAATCTAGGAAATGTTTCTGTGATTTCCTTCTTGCTAGACATATGCAGGCTTGTTTAGATTGACTGTGAACCAAAATCCTGCAAAGCTGGAAAATGACTGGTGGCCATCACTCTGATTTCCTTAAAAGCCATTTTTCATTCTAATTTTTTCATCTATGGTGGCTGGTAAATACCTGTCTTCCTTAAGCTATGTGCTGGCAATACTGGAGGTAGAAAATAACATAATGCTGCATAGTTTAGATACGTGATAGTTTCCTTGTGAAATTTTATGGCAGTATCTCCTGCCCCAAAACTAAAGCAGCAGGTCAGCTGCTGAGCACAACTTACTGCATAGCTGCAGCTCATGTTTCTACAGTGGAAGTGGCTTTTTGTTTTTCTGCATGGGTATGAAACACTACCAATTGAAAGGCCGTTTACAGAGCAAAGAGCCTTGTTAACTGTTGCCTGGACTTTGGGAAGGTGGTAGCTGTTAGATCAATACCCAGTAAACTGCCGAAATTAATTTTTGTGACTACTCTCTTGTGATTTTGGCCTGGCTTCTTTAGGAGGTTCAATTTTCATTAGAAATGGCACAGTGGAGCCAATGCTGCCTCAGGACAGGTGGAGCTGGGACAAATGGCTCATTAATTTTGATCTCAACAAAAAGCCACCTGAGCTCCTCATGACAGCAACCCCACGGACTGGAAATGGATCCATTAAAACTAACTCTTCACAGAGCTTTTAACTCGAAGCTCTGACACATGGAGCTTGCTCAGTTCTGCCATGGAGGAAGGGAGTTTGAAGACAAAGAGGTTTAGCAAGGAGATCCATGTACAACAAAAGTGCTTCTATTTTAGCAAATGAAGTATCTTAGATGTGAAACTTCATCCGTACTCCAGTCTTATCCTTCCATTTACCCAAATTCTCTGTCTTAAATCCTTTGTCAGTAGGAAAATATGACAGGGAAGTGTAGATCCTCCTTTCCTTCTTGAGCTGGGCAGCTTGTAACCTTGTCTTCTCCGACAAACAGGAGCAGACAAATGGGAATTTTGTCATGAAACCATACTTGGGAAAGTTTGCCCTGTGTTTGTTTTTGTCCCAAAGTAACTGAGATTCATCGGAGTATTTACAAGCTCTAAAGGATGGATTTATTTTGCTTGCTAGAATTTTGATTTTTTTAGACCTTTTCTGCTGCAGAAGAGCCTGGCACTTGCAGAACTCTTACCCCATGCACTTCTCCAGTGCTTCTTGCAGAGAATCATGTGTTGTGAATGAAACTTTCACAGTTGACTTCTGCCTCCTTTCCTGCCACTGTTTTGTTCTTTTCCCATTTATAAGGACACAGGTGAACTAGAAATGTTGTGGTCAGATGTGCTCTGTGGCTGCTCTGTGCTCAGAGGAGCTCTCCTGGATGTACAGCTTAGCATCTCCCTCTTTAAAGGGCTGCCTGGCTTCCTCCTGTCCCATCTCGTGGGTCCATCTTTTCATTCCCTTTTAATTTAAAATACTTCCACAATTTAATATTAAATGCTAGGTAAAAAAATCCAGTGGCACTCCCAGATAGAAAAAAATATGTTGTGTGTAACCCAGAGGAGGAATTCTGCTGGCAAAGTGATGGCTTTCCACTGAAGTGGATCAAACAGGTGCTCAGTTGGATGCTGGTGCTGAAGTACTTTTCTTGTGGCTTGAGTGTCTCATGGCAACAGCCTGAGATTTTAATAGCAGAAAGAAGGGATTTCCTGCTAATTTTCCTCTGAGAACTGTCACCTGTACAATCTTTTCCAGCCTCATGTAGTCTGACCTGTAACTGCTCCAAAGCCTGGTTAATTTTTTTAATGCTTTTGAAATTTTTGGTCCCATTTGCAGAGAACAGGAGGGTGCTGGCTATTTTTTTTCAGGTGCAGTGTATTTTTACTGGGGGCGGGACTGGGTTTAGTTTTACCTTCCCAGCATCAGCTGCACTGATGCTGGGAAGTTACTCTCTCTTATTCCAGTTACTCTCCAGGCTGGTACGTGCAACCCCAGTGGCAGCAGTGGTAGATTGAACTGTGCCTGGGCTGGGTTGGGAGGGGAATAATCCTACTGCATCCATGATTTTCCCTCCTGGGCACCTGCAGCAGGCAGAGCTGTGCCCTCCCACTGAGGCTGCCTCAGCCAGGAATGCTTGCAAAATCCCCGTGCTCCTTTTGCACAGTTCAGTTTTTTCCCTGGCAGAAGCAGGGCTGGTATCTCCAGACCAGGGGACATGGTGAGACTGGGTGTTGCCATGGAACGTGGTGACGCTGGGTGTTGCCATGGGACAGGTGAGTCCTTGAAGGCACACACTTGTCCCACTGAGCTTGGGGCCCCTATTTGGAGATCAGCTGCAGACGACTGGAAAAAAGAATGTGGCATCTCCCAGTTCAAACAAACAAACCAGAAAACTTTATTTTGAGGGATGAGGGGGCCAAACAACAGGGGTGGGTGCTCGTCTGGTCCTGCCCTGGTTTTCAGGCCGACTGTAGGGCTTTTTATCTCGCAGCTGCCGCCGCAAGACGTGCCTCACACGAATTGGCCCGGATTGGGAGCGGGGCAAGATCCAGGGGGGTATGTATGGGGCTGTTTGTTTCCTGGATGACTGAGATTCCTGGGACAGCCTCAATGCCACCTGGCTGGTGGTACCAGCACTCTGGGCTGGACCATCCTCCAACCTGCGGCGCTTTGCCAGTGGGCTCTTGGGTGCCTGAGGCTCCGTGTCTCCCCGTGGGTGGCCTCGCTTCAGGCCCTGCTTTCGGCAGGGCAAGCTGCTGCTGCTGCTGGTGACCAGCCCCACGGCCTGGGACTGCCCTGACACCGCCTGAGGGGCGGTGCTGGGGCTGCTGGTCTCAGCACGCAGCAGTGGCACGCGGTTGAGCCGGATGCGTTTTCCTTTCTGGCTGCCCGAGTCTTGTGCTTGCTGTCTCCATGAACGGCGACGAGCCTGGTCCGGCCTGGCATGTCCGGAGAGGCAGCTGCCGCTCTCTGCGTCTGCCTCTGCCCGGTGACACGGTGTGCATTGGGGAGAGAGAGAGAGGGCAGGGGGAGTCAGCACCTTGTAGAGCTCAGGAAATGTCCCTGCAGCATTGTCCCCAAGGCCCTGCTGGCTGGCTAAAGGGCAGGGGAAGTGCCGGTGCCCACAGCCCAGCCTGGCTCCTCTGGCCCATGAGAGGAGGGCCTCTACTCTGGGGTGATTCTGTGGATCTCCTGTTTCCCCTTTCTGCTGCTCTTGGCCGCTCCCCCTCTGCCATCTGTGGGGAGGGAGACTTGGCTCTCACCTCGCTCCTTGCCAGGGGGACGCTTCTTAGCAGCGTTCTGCTGCACCATTGTGGGTACGGAGGAATGCCTGGACGGTCTGTGCCACAGCACTGCCGGCCTTTCTCCTCCTGACAAAGCGTTCCAATCCTTCCTTGAGTGAAGAGAGATGTCTCAGAGACACCAAAACTCGCTCAGCAGCCTTGGGCAAGCTCCCTCTCGGGATCCTGTCCTCAGCTCTGAGTGCAATGTTGATGTACAGCAACGGTTATACCTCAGGCCTCCCTGGAGATGTGCCCGTGACCTCACAATCGGTGAGTTCTGCGTGCCCCACTCCCCTCACTTGGGGACGGTGTCCTTGTGGGTGCTGTTAAATAAAAATTAAAACTGGCCAAGGGTCAGAATGTATTTCTGAATTTCTGTTTTTCTGCTTGAACTTGGACTAAACAATGCTACTTTTTTGCCCCCACAATTTCCCACAAAGTGAAGGTGGAGAAATTACTAACTTTTACCAAGATTTGGAAGTGGCTGTAGTAACAGAGATCATATAAAAAGCTAGAGACACAGAAAGCTAGTATATAAAATCAGCTGAATAGCAAGAGGGAATTGGCATACATCTAGTCTCTTCTCAGGGCTCTTTCTGAATGCTGACTTTGAACGTCACTTGCTTTGTCATAATTCATGGGTAAAGAAAAAGAATATCTGTTTGAAATTGGAAAAGGACAGAACTTGTTCTTTGTTTTTTTTTTTTTTTTTTTTTTTTTGTTTTGTGGTTTTTTTTTTGTTTTTTAATGTGGGCCACCAAAAGACACTAGAAAATAAAATTCTCGAACTATTGCCAGCTGAAGCAAAGTTCTGAATCAGTTAAATAAATACCCTGTAACCTATTTGCAGAAGTTCCTCTAGCATCCAAGCTGTGTAGTAATCTCCTCAGATTCTCATGTAGATTTCACAAAAATTGTATTGACAACGTTCTCCCCAGACAGCCTTTGACAAGATCAAAAAAAGTTGACAGGCAGCAGATTCAAAACAAACTGAATCAGGTGTTTCTCCACACAGTGAGAAATTTAATCTCTGCAGCTTATAGTTAGAAGATGATATGGATTCCAGGAGTTTACATGGCTTCAATAATGCAACTGTGAAAGAAAATCTCTCTCAGAGCTATTAAAATCTGACTTCAGAACTGATTCCACCTGGTTTATGTGTGGTCTTGAAGAAGATGTAAGAATTCCTTCTTGAGCACTCAATGGAGGATTCTTTGTTATAGGAGTCTTTCCTATTTTTAGGCTGTGCTTTAAGAGGTATAAATTAGAAATCTGCATTATTTACTGCCCTGTACTGTCAGCAGACTTGGTAGGAATTAATGCCAAGACAGCATGCTCTCTTAAGCTCCATGGAGCAATTTTCTTTTTGTTTTGAGACCAGTAACAGTTGTTTGGCCTCTCCATGGTGGGTCTCTGGAAGATCGCTACCAAGTTTTGGTAGTGATGGTAAACCAGGGGCTTCCAGAAGCTCCTCTGCCATGAAATTTGTTGCAGGTGACCTACACAGAGTAGTTAAAGGCATATTTCCTTAATTCTTCACAGGTCCAGTGTTCGCTAAGTGATATTTATATAAACATTAAGAATTAAAAAAAAACCCCAAATGGTGCGGAACAAATATTTATGCTATCAGATGAAATCTTGGACTTCCCAGATTGAAGAAATTTACAAGCGCTGAGTATTAAAAAGCAAGATTAGAAGAACACTGGGTGTTGGTGTGTTTCCTATAAAACAATTACATTCCTAAAATAGGTATATTCTCTGTCTTGTTCACACTTCTCTTGTTGCTGTTGAAGGACACAGAGATTTGCTTTAGCACCTGACATTGCTTTTCACGCATGGCTTGCAGCCCCAGCTAGCTGAACAAACCAGCCTGCTGTCCAAGAATTTTGCTTACTCCTCATTTCCCTCTTCAAATTTAATTAGATCCAAAGAGTGCTAGGCTTGGAAACAAAACCAGCAACTTGTTTTGAGAAGGAGTAGAACATTTGGCCCCTCTCTGCCTTGTCCTGTGTCCAGGTTTCCCCTCAGCCAGGGCTGGCAGTGAAACCATTGGTGGCCGTCCTCAGGCAGCCCTTTGGCTGGCACTGTCCTGCTGGTCATGGCACACAGGTTCTTTTTGTGCCACCTGCACACGTGCTGCGGGAGCTGCCTCTCCTGGGGCTCAGCCTTGGAAAGCTGCCTCGCAAGGAGACTTTAGATTTCCTCTCCCAACCAACTGCATTTGCCTCTGGCTGTGAGGTTTGGGGATTAGTTCTTGCTGAGTTCAAGGGAGGTGGAGTGGAAAATGGAGGCACTTTTGTGCCTCTCCATATTTTATGTTGGTTGGGGTCTTGCCTAGAACTTGATTTAGGCTAGATTCCTAGGTTTCCTGTAATTTATATGAAACAGTATGTTTTTCCAAGTGGTTATCAGTGAGGCACGAGCCACTGCACTCCTGAGCATTTGCAGCTTCCTGGGATGCCACTGCATCCTGAAACTGAGTCTGCATTGAGGCTGGAAAGCAGAAGGGACATACATAGCACCTGTCTGTGCTGCTTACATATATTTTCATAGCTATTGGTGTTCCTTGATAGGCCTTCATTCTGATTTTGAGTATCATGTGTTGTGAATGAAACTTTCACAGTTGACTTCTGCCTCCTTTCCTGCCACTGTTTTGTTCTTTTCCCATTTATAAGGACACAGGTGAACTAGAAATGTTGTGGTCAGATGTGCTCTGTGGCTGCTCTGTGCTCAGAGGAGCTCTCTTGGATGTACAGCTTAGCATCTCCCTCTTTAAAGGGCTGCCCGGCTTCCTCCTGTCCCCATCTCGTGGGTCCATCTTTTCATTCCCTTTTAATTTAAAATACTTCCACAATTTAATATTAAATGCTAGGTAAAAAAAACCAGTGGCACTCCCAGATAGAAAAAAAATATGTTGTGTGTAACCCAGAGGAGGAATTCTGCTGGCAAAGTGATGGCTTTCCACTGAAGTGGATCAAACAGGTGCTCAGTTGGATGCTGGTGCTGAAGTACTTTTCTTGTGGCTTGAGTGTCTCATGGCAACAGCCTGAGATTTTAATAGCAGAAAGAAGGGATTTCCTGCTAATTTTCCTCTGAGAACTGTCACCTGTACAATCTTTTCCAGCCTCATGTAGTCTGACCTGTAACTGCTCCAAAGCCTGGTTAATTTTTTTAATGCTTTTGAAATTTTTGGTCCCATTTGCAGAGAACAGGAGGGTGCTGGCTATTTTTTTTCAGGTGCAGTGTATTTTTACTGGGGGCGGGACTGGGTTTAGTTTTACCTTCCCAGCATCAGCTGCACTGATGCTGGGAAGTTACTCTCTCTTATTCCAGTTACTCTCCAGGCTGGTACGTGCAACCCCAGTGGCAGCAGTGGTAGATTGAACTGTGCCTGGGCTGGGTTGGGAGGGGAATAATCCTACTGCATCCATGATTTTCCCTCCTGGGCACCTGCAGCAGGCAGAGCTGTGCCCTCCCACTGAGGCTGCCTCAGCCAGGAATGCTTGCAAAATCCCCGTGCTCTTTTGCACAGTTCTGTTTTTTCCCTGGAAGAAGCAGGGGTGGTATCTCCAGACCAGGGGACATGGTGTGAGACTGGGTGTTGCAATTGAACGTGGTGACGCTGGGTGTTGCCATGGGACAGGTGAGCCCTTTGGGGCTATAAGGCCGAGCTGGGATCTAGCTTCTGACCACTGTAGTTTTGGAGAAATCCAGCCAAATTTGGAAATTTTGAGGTTGGGTGGTCAGGGTGGGCCAGGGCGAGTGGCCGCAAAGAGAGGCCATTTTGCAGGGGAAAAAGAAGTCCTTTGGCCAACCTCTGGGCATCAGGTGAAAGCTGGCCTTTGGGGCTATAAGGCCGAGCTGGGATCTAGCTTCTGACCACTGTAGTTTTGGAGAAATCCAGCCAAAATTTGGAAATTTTGAGGTTGGGTTGGTCAGGGTGGGCCAGGGCGAGTGGCCGCAAAGAGAGGCCATTTTGCAGGGGAAAAAGAAGTCCTTTGGCCAACCTCTGGGCATCAGGTGAAAGCTGGCCTTTGGGGCTATAAGGCCGAGCTGGGATCTAGCTTCTGACCACTGTAGTTTTGGAGAAATCCAGCCAAATTTGGAAATTTTGAGGTTGGGTGGTCAGGGTGGGCCAGGGCGAAGTGGCCGCAAAGAGAGGCCATTTTGCAGGGGAAAAAGAAGTCCTTTGGCCAACCTCTGGGCATCAGGTGAAAGCTGGCCTTTGGGGCTATAAGGCCGAGCTGGGATCTAGCTTCTGACCACTGTAGTTTTGGAGAAATCCAGCCAAATTTGGAAATTTTGAGGTTGGGTGGTCAGGGTGGGCCAGGGCGAGTGGCCGCAAAGAGAGGCCATTTTGCAGGGGAAAAAGAAGTCCTTTGGCCAACCTCTGGGCATCAGGTGAAAGCTGGCCTTTGGGGCTATAAGGCCGAGCTGGGATCTAGCTTCTGACCACTGTAGTTTTGGAGAAATCCAGCCAAATTTGGAAATTTTGAGGTTGGGTGGTCAGGGTGGGCCAGGGCGAGTGGCCGCAAAGAGAGGCCATTTTGCAGGGGAAAAAGAAGTCCTTTGGCCAACCTCTGGGCATCAGGTGAAAGCTGGCCTTTGGGGCTATAAGGCCGAGCTGGGATCTAGCTTCTGACCACTGTAGTTTTGGAGAAATCCAGCCAAATTTGGAAATTTTGAGGTTGGGTGGTCAGGGTGGGCCAGGGCGAGTGGCCGCAAAGAGAGGCCATTTTGCAGGGGAAAAAGAAGTCCTTTGGCCAACCTCTGGGCATCAGGTGAAAGCTGGCCTTTGGGGCTATAAGGCCGAGCTGGGATCTAGCTTCTGACCACTGTAGTTTTGGAGAAATCCAGCCAAATTTGGAAATTTTGAGGTTGGGTGGTCCAGGGTGGGCCAGGGCGAGTGGCCGCAAAGAAGAGGCCATTTTGCAGGGGAAAAAGAAGTCCTTTGGCCAACCTCTGGGCATCAGGTGAAAGCTGGCCTTTGGGGCTATAAGGCCGAGCTGGGATCTAGCTTCTGACCACTGTAGTTTTGGAGAAATCCAGCCAAATTTGGAAATTTTGAGGTTGGGTGGTCAGGGTGGGCCAGGGCGAGTGGCCGCAAAGAGAGGCCATTTTGCAGGGGAAAAAGAAGTCCTTTGGCCAACCTCTGGGCATCAGGTGAAAGCTGGCCTTTGGGGCTATAAGGCCGAGCTGGGATCTAGCTTCTGACCACTGTAGTTTTGGAGAAATCCAGCCAAATTTGGAAATTTTGAGGTTGGGTGGTCAGGGTGGGCCAGGGCGAGTGGCCGCAAAGAGAGGCCATTTTGCAGGGGAAAAAGAAGTCCTTTGGCCAACCTCTGGGCATCAGGTGAAAGCTGGCCTTTGGGGCTATAAGGCCGAGCTGGGATCTAGCTTCTGACCACTGTAGTTTTGGAGAAATCCAGCCAAATTTGGAAATTTTGAGGTTGGGTGGTCAGGGTGGGCCAGGGCGAGTGGCCGCAAAGAGAGGCCATTTTGCAGGGGAAAAAGAAGTCCTTTGGCCAACCTCTGGGCATCAGGTGAAAGCTGGCCTTTGGGGCTATAAGGCCGAGCTGGGATCTAGCTTCTGACCACTGTAGTTTTGGAGAAATCCAGCCAAATTTGGAAATTTTGAGGTTGGGTGGTCAGGGTGGGCCAGGGCGAGTGGCCGCAAAGAGAGGCCATTTTGCAGGGGAAAAAGAAGTCCTTTGGCCAACCTCTGGGCATCAGGTGAAAGCTGGCCTTTGGGGCTATAAGGCCGAGCTGGGATCTAGCTTCTGACCACTGTAGTTTTGGAGAAATCCAGCCAAATTTGGAAATTTTGAGGTTGGGTGGTCAGGGTGGGCCAGGGGCGAGTGGCCGCAAAGAGAGGCCATTTTGCAGGGGAAAAAGAAGTCCTTTGGCCAACCTCTGGGCATCAGGTGAAAGCTGGCCTTTGGGGGCTATAAGGCCGAGCTGGGATCTAGCTTCTGACCACTGTAGTTTTGGAGAAATCCAGCCAAATTTGGAAATTTTGAGGTTGGGTGGTCAGGGTGGGCCAGGGCGAGTGGCCGCAAAGAGAGGCCATTTTGCAGGGGAAAAAGAAGTCCTTTGGCCAACCTCTGGGCATCAGGGTGAAAGCTGGCCTTTGGGGCTATAAGGCCGAGCTGGGATCTAGCTTCTGACCACTGTAGTTTTTGGAGAAATCCAGCCAAATTTGGAAATTTTGAGGTTGGGTGGTCAGGGTGGGCCAGGGCGAGTGGCCGCAAAGAGAGGCCATTTTGCAGGGGGAAAAAGAAGTCCTTTGGCCAACCTCTGGGCATCAGGTGAAAGCTGGCCTTTGGGGCTATAAGGCCGAGCTGGGATCTAGCTTCTGACCACTGTAGTTTTGGAGAAATCCAGCCAAATTTGGAAATTTTGAGGTTGGGTGGTCAGGGTGGGCCAGGGCGAGTGGCCGCAAAGAGAGGCCATTTTGCAGGGGGAAAAAGAAGTCCTTTGGCCAACCTCTGGGCATCAGGTGAAAGCTGGCCTTTGGGGCTATAAGGCCGAGCTGGGATCTAGCTTCTGACCACTGTAGTTTTGGAGAAATCCAGCAAAATTTGGCAATTTTTAGGTTGGGTGGTCAGGGTGGGCCAGGGCGATGTGGCCGCAAAGAGAGGCCATTTTGCAGGGGGAAAAAGAAGTCCTTTGGCCAACCTCTGGGCATCAGGTGAAAGCTGGCCTTTGGGGCTATAAGGCCGAGCTGGGATCTAGCTTCTGACCACTGTAGTTTTGGAGAAATCCAGCCAAATTTGGAAATTTTGAGGTTGGGTGGTCAGGGTGGGCCAGGGCGAGTGGCCGCAAAGAGAGGCCATTTTGCAGGGGAAAAAGAAGTCCTTTGGCCAACCTCTGGGCATCAGGTGAAAGCTGGCCTTTGGGGGCTATAAGGCCGAGCTGGGATCTAGCTTCTGACCACTGTAGTTTTGGAGAAATCCAGCCAAATTTGGAAATTTTGAGGTTGGGTGGTCAGGGTGGGCCAGGGCGAGTGGCCGCAAAGAGAGGCCATTTTGCAGGGGAAAAAGAAGTCCTTTGGCCAACCTCTGGGCATCAGGTGAAAGCTGGCCTTTGGGGCTATAAGGCCGAGCTGGGATCTAGCTTCTGACCCACTGTAGTTTTGGAGAAATCCAGCCAAATTTGGAAATTTTGAGGTTGGGTGGTCAGGGTGGGCCAGGGCGAGTGGCCGCAAAGAGAGGCCATTTTGCAGGGAAAAAGAAGTCCTTTGGCCAACCTCTGGGCATCAGGTGAAAGCTGGCCTTTGGGGCTATAAGGCCGAGCTGGCATCTAGCTTCTGACCACTGTAGTTTTGGAGAAATCCAGCCAAATTTGGAAATTTTGAGGTTGGGGTGGTCAGGGTGGGCCAGGGCGAGGTGGCCGCAAAGAGAGGCCCTTTTGCAGGGGAAAAAGAAGTCCTTTGGCCAACCTCTGGGCATCAGGTGAAAGCTGGCCTTTGGGGCTATAAGGCCGAGCTGGGATCTAGCTTCTGACCACTGTAGTTTTGGAGAAATCCAGCAAAATTTGGAAATTTTGAGGTTGGGTGGTCAGGGTGGGCCAGGGCGAGTGGCCGCAAAGAGAGGGCCATTTTGCGCAGGGGAAAAAGAAGTCCTTTGGCCAACCTCTGGGCATCAGGTGAAAGCTGGCCTTTGGGGCTATAAGGCCGAGCTGGGATCTAGCTTCTGACCACTGTAGTTTTGGAGAAATCCAGCCAAATTTGGAAATTTTGAGGTTGGGTGGTCAGGGTGGGCCAGGGCGAGTGCCGCAAAGAGAGGCCCTTTTGCAGGGGAAAAAGAAGTCCTTTGGCCAACCTCTGGGCATCAGGTGAAAGCTGGCCTTTGGGGCTATAAGGCCGAGCTGGGATCTAGCTTCTGACCACTGTAGTTTTGGAGAAATCCAGCCAAATTTGGAAATTTTGAGGTTGGGTGGTCAGGGCTGGGCCAGGGCGAGTGGCCGCAAAGAGAGGCCATTTTGCAGGGGAAAAAGAAGTCCTTTGGCCAACCTCTGGGCATCAGGTGAAAGCTGGCCTTTGGGGCTATAAGGCCGAGCTGGGATCTAGCTTCTGACCACTGTAGTTTTGGAGAAATCCAGCCAAATTTGGAAATTTTGAGGTTGGGTGGTCAGGGTGGGCCAGGGCGAGTGGCCGCAAAGAGAGGCCATTTTGCAGGGGAAAAAGAAGTCCTTTGGCCAACCTCTGGGCATCAGGTGAAAGCTGGCCTTTGGGGCTATAAGGCCGAGCTGGGATCTAGCTTCTGACCACTGTAGTTTTGGAGAAATCCAGCCAAATTTGGAAATTTTGAGGTTGGGTGGTCAGGGTGGGCCAGGGCGAGTGGCCGCAAAGAGAGGCCATTTTGCAGGGGAAAAAGAAGTCCTTTGGCCAACCTCTGGGCATCAGGTGAAAGCTGGCCTTTGGGGCTATAAGGCCGAGCTGGGATTCTAGCTTCTGACCACTGTAGTTTTGGAGAAATCCAGCCAAATTTGGAAATTTTGAGGGTTGGGTGGTCAGGCGTGGGCCAGGGCGAGTGGCCGCAAAGAGAGGCCATTTTGCAGGGGAAAAAGAAGTCCTTTGGCCAACCTCTGGGCATCAGGTGAAAGCTGGCCTTTGGGGCTATAAGGCCGAGCTGGGATCTAGCTTCTGACCACTGTAGTTTTGGAGAAATCCAGCCAAATTTGGAAATTTTGAGGTTGGGTGGTCAGGGTGGGCCAGGGCGAGTGGCCGCAAAGAGAGGCCATTTTGCAGGGGAAAAAGAAGTCCTTTGGCCAACCTCTGGGCATCAGGTGAAAGCTGGCCTTTGGGGCTATAAGGCCGAGCTGGGATCTAGCTTCTGACCACTGTAGTTTTGGAGAAATCCAGCCAAATTTGGAAATTTTGAGGTTGGGTGGTCAGGGTGGGCCAGGGCGAGTGGCCGCAAAGAGAGGCCATTTTGCAGGGGAAAAAGAAGTCCTTTGGCCAACCTCTGGGCATCAGGTGAAAGCTGGCCTTTGGGGCTATAAGGCCGAGCTGGGATCTAGCTTCTGACCACTGTAGTTTTGGAGAAATCCAGCCAAATTTGGAAATTTTGAGGTTGGGTGGTCAGGGTGGGCCAGGGCGAGTGGCCGCAAAGAGAGGCCATTTTGCAGGGGAAAAAGAAGTCCTTTGGCCAACCTCTGGGCATCAGGTGAAAGCTGGCCTTTGGGGCTATAAGGCCGAGCTGGGATCTAGCTTCTGACCACTGTAGTTTTGGAGAAATCCAGCCAAATTTGGAAATTTTGAGGTTGGGTGGTCAGGGTGGGCCAGGGCGAGTGGCCGCAAAGAGAGGCCATTTTGCAGGGGAAAAAGAAGTCCTTTGGCCAACCGTCTGGGCATCAGGTGAAAGCTGGCCTTTGGGGCTATAAGGCCGAGCTGGGATCTAGCTTCTGACCACTGTAGTTTTGGAGAAATCCAGCCAAATTTGGAAATTTTGAGGTTGGGTGGTCAGGGTGGGCCAGGGCGAGTGGCCGCAAAGAGAGGCCATTTTGCAGGGGAAAAAGAAGTCCTTTGGCCAACCTCTGGGCATCAGGTGAAAGCTGGCCTTTGGGGCTATAAGGCCGAGCTGGGATCTAGCTTCTGACCACTGTAGTTTTGGAGAAATCCAGCCAAATTTGGAAATTTTGAGGTTGGGTGGTCAGGGTGGGCCAGGGCCGAGTGGCCGCAAAGAGAGGCCATTTTGCAGGGGAAAAAGAAGTCCTTTGGCCAACCTCTGGGCATCAGGTGAAAGCTGGCTTTGGGGCTATAAGGCCGAGCTGGGATCTAGCTTCTGACCACTGTAGTTTTGGAGAAATCCAGCCAAATTTGGAAATTTTGAGGTTGGGTGGTCAGGGTGGGCCAGGGCGAGTGGCCGCAAAGAGAGGCCATTTTGCAGGGGAAAAAGAAGTCCTTTGGCCAACTCTGGGCATCAGGTGAAAGCTGGCCTTTGGGGCTATAAGGCCGAGCTGGGATCTAGCTTCTGACCACTGTAGTTTTGGAGAAATCCAGCCAAATTTGGAAATTTTGAGGTTGGGTGGTCAGGGTGGGCCAGGGCGAGTGCCGCAAAGAGAGGCCATTTTGCAGGGGAAAAAGAAGTCCTTTGGCCAACCTCTGGGCATCAGGTGAAAGCTGGCCTTTGGGGCTATAAGGCCGAGCTGGGATCTAGCTTCTGACCACTGTAGTTTTTGGAGAAATCCAGCCAAATTTGGAAATTTTGAGGTTGGGTGGTCAGGGTGGGCCAGGGCGAGTGGCCGCAAAGAGAGGCCATTTTGCAGGGGAAAAAGAAGTCCTTTGGCCAACCTCTGGGCATCAGGTGAAAGCTGGCCTTTGGGGCTATAAGGCCGAGCTGGGATCTAGCTTCTGACCACTGTAGTTTTGGAGAAATCCAGCCAAATTTGGAAATTTTGAGGTTGGGTGGTCAGGGTGGGCCAGGGCGAAGTGGCCGCAAAGAGAGGCCCATTTTGCAGGGGAAAAAGAAGTCCTTTGCGCAACCTCTGGGCATCAGGTGAAAGCTGGCCTTTGGGGCTATAAGGCCGAGCTGGGATCTAGCTTCTGACCACTGTAGTTTTGGAGAAATCCAGCAAAATTTGGAAATTTTGAGGTTGGGTGGTCAGGGTGGGCCAGGGCGAGTGGCCGCAAAGAGAGGCCATTTTGCAGGGGAAAAAGAAGTCCTTTGGCCAACCTCTGGGCATCAGGTGAAAGCTGGCCTTTGGGGCTATAAGGCCGAGCTGGGATCTAGCTTCTGACCACTGTAGTTTTGGAGAAATCCAGCCAAATTTGGAAATTTTGAGGTTGGGTGGTCAGGGTGGGCCAGGGCGAGTGGCCGCAAAGAGAGGCCATTTTGCAGGGGAAAAAGAAGTCCTTTGGCCAACCTCTGGGCATCAGGTGAAAGCTGGCCTTTGGGGCTATAAGGCCGAGCTGGGATCTAGCTTCTGACCACTGTAGTTTTGGAGAAATCCAGCCAAATTTGGGAAATTTTGAGGTTGGGTGGTCAGGGTGGGCCAGGGCGAGTGGCCGCAAAGAGAGGCCATTTTGCAGGGGAAAAAGAAGTCCTTTGGCCAACCTCTGGGCATCAGGTGAAAGCTGGCCTTTGGGGCTATAAGGCCGAGCTGGGATCTAGCTTCTGACCACTGTAGTTTTGGAGAAATCCAGCCAAATTTGGAAATTTTGAGGTTGGGTGGTCAGGGTGGGCCAGGGCGAGTGGCCGCAAAGAGAGGCCATTTTGCAGGGGAAAAAGAAGTCCTTTGGCCAACCTCTGGGCATCAGGTGAAAGCTGGCCTTTGGGGCTATAAGGCCGAGCTGGGATCTAGCTTCTGACCACTGTAGTTTTGGAGAAATCCAGCAAAATTTGGAAATTTTGAGGTTGGGTGGTCAGGGTGGGCCAGGGCGAGTGGCCGCAAAGAGGAGGCCATTTTGCAGGGGAAAAAGAAGTCCTTTGGCCAACCTCTGGGCATCAGGTGAAAGCTGGCCTTTGGGGCTATAAGGCCGAGCTGGGATCTAGCTTCTGACCACTGTAGTTTTTGGAGAAATCCAGCCAAATTTGGAAATTTTGAGGTTGGGTGGTCAGGGTGGGCCAGGGCGAGTGGCCGCAAAGAGAGGCCATTTTGCAGGGGAAAAAGAAGTCCTTTGGCCAACTCTGGGCATCAGGTGAAAGCTGGCCTTTGGGGCTATAAGGCCGAGCTGGGATCTAGCTTCTGACCACTGTAGTTTGGAGAAATCCAGCCAAATTTGGAAATTTTGAGGTTGGGTGGTCAGGGTGGGCCAGGGCGAGTGGCCGCAAAGAGAGGCCATTTTGCAGGGGAAAAAGAAGTCCTTTGGCCAACCTCTGGGCATCAGGTGAAAGCTGGCCTTTGGGGCTATAAGGCCGAGCTGGGATCTAGCTTCTGACCACTGTAGTTTTGGAGAAATCCAGCCAAATTTGGAAATTTTGAGGTTGGGTGGTCAGGGTGGGCCAGGGCGAGTGGCCGCAAAGAGAGGCATTTTGCAGGGGAAAAAGAAGTCCTTTGGCCAACCTCTGGGCATCAGGTGAAAGCTGGCCCTTTGGGGCTATAAGGCCGAGCTGGGATCTAGCTTCTGACCACTGTAGTTTTGGAGAAATCCAGCCAAATTTGGAAATTTTGAGGTTGGGTGGTCAGGGTGGGCCAGGGCGATGTGGCCGCAAAGAGAGGCCATTTTGCAGGGGAAAAAGAAGTCCTTTGGCCAACCTCTGGGCATCAGGTGAAAGCTGGCCTTTGGGGCTATAAGGCCGAGCTGGGATCTAGCTTCTGACCACTGTAGTTTTGGAGAAATCCAGCCAAATTTGGAAATTTTGAGGTTGGGTGGTCAGGGTGGGCAGGGCGAGTGGCCGCAAAGAGAGGCCATTTTGCAGGGGAAAAAGAAGTCCTTTGGCCAACCTCTGGGCATCAGGTGAAAGCTGGCCTTTGGGGCTATAAGGCCGAGCTGGGATCTAGCTTCTGACCACTGTAGTTTTGGAGAAATCCAGCCAAATTTGGAAATTTTGAGGTTGGGTGGTCAGGGTGGGCCAGGGCGAGTGGCCGCAAAGAGAGGCCATTTTGCAGGGGAAAAAGAAGTCCTTTGGCCAACCTCTGGGCATCAGGTGAAAGCTGGCCTTTGGGGCTATAAGGCCGAGCTGGGATCTAGCTTCTGACCACTGTAGTTTTGGAGAAATCCAGCCAAATTTGGAAATTTTGAGGTTGGGTGGTCAGGGCTGGGCCAGGGCGAGTGGCCGCAAAGAGAGGCCATTTTGCAGGGGAAAAAGAAGTCCTTTGGCCAACCTCTGGGCATCAGGTGAAAGCTGGCCTTTGGGGCTATAAGGCCGAGCTGGGATCTAGCTTCTGACCACTGTAGTTTTGGAGAAATCCAGCCAAATTTGGAAATTTTGAGGTTGGGTGGTCAGGGTGGGCCAGGGCGAGTGGCCGCAAAGAGAGGCCATTTTGCAGGGGAAAAAGAAGTCCTTTGGCCAACCTCTGGGCATCAGGTGAAAGCTGGCCTTTGGGGCTATAAGGCCGAGCTGGGATCTAGCTTCTGACCACTGTAGTTTTGGAGAAATCCAGCCAAATTTGGAAATTTTGAGGTTGGGTGGTCAGGGTGGGCCAGGGCGAGTGGCCGCAAAGAGAGGCCATTTTGCAGGGGAAAAAGAAGTCCTTTGGCCAACCTCTGGGCATCAGGTGAAAGCTGGCCTTTGGGGCTATAAGGCCGAGCTGGGATCTAGCTTCTGACCACTGTAGTTTTGGAGAAATCCAGCCAAATTTGGAAATTTTGAGGTTGGGTGGTCAGGGTGGGCCAGGGCGAGTGGCCGCAAAGAGAGGCCCTTTTGCAGGGGAAAAAGAAGTCCTTTGGCCAACCTCTGGGCATCAGGTGAAAGCTGGCCTTTGGGGCTATAAGGCCGAGCTGGGATCTAGCTTCTGACCACTGTAGTTTTGGAGAAATCCAGCCAAATTTGGAAATTTTGAGGTTGGGTGGTCAGGGTGGGCCAGGGCGAGTGGCCGCAAAGAGAGGCCATTTTGCAGGGGAAAAAGAAGTCCTTTGGCCAACCTCTGGGCATCAGGTGAAAGCTGGCCTTTGGGGCTATAAGGCCGAGCTGGGATCTAGCTTCTGACCACTGTAGTTTTGGAGAAATCCAGCCAAATTTGGAAATTTTGAGGTTGGGTGGTCAGGGTGGGCCAGGGCGAGTGGCCGCAAAGAGAGGCCATTTTGCAGGGGAAAAAGAAGTCCTTTGGCCAACCTCTGGGCATCAGGTGAAAGCTGGCCTTTGGGCTATAAGGCCGAGCTGGGATCTAGCTTCTGACCACTGTAGTTTTGGAGAAATCCAGCCAAATTTGGAAATTTTGAGGTTGGGTGGTCAGGGCTGGGCCAGGGCGAGTGGCCGCAAAGAGAGGCCATTTTGCAGGGGAAAAAGAAGTCCTTTGGCCAACCTCTGGGCATCAGGTGAAAGCTGGCCTTTGGGGCTATAAGGCCGAGCTGGGATCTAGCTTCTGACCACTGTAGTTTTGGAGAAATCCAGCCAAATTTGGAAATTTTGAGGTTGGGTGGTCAGGCTGGGCCAGGGCGAGTGGCCGCAAAGAGAGGCCATTTTGCAGGGGAAAAAGAAGTCCTTTGGCCAACCTCTGGGGCATCAGGTGAAAGCTGGCCTTTGGGGCTATAAGGCCGAGCTGGGATCTAGCTTCTGACCACTGTAGTTTTGGAGAAATCCAGCCAAATTTGGAAATTTTGAGGTTGGGTGGTCAGGGTGGGCCAGGGCGAGTGGCCGCAAAGAGAGGCCATTTTGCAGGGGAAAAAGAAGTCCTTTGGCCAACCTCTGGGCATCAGGTGAAAGCTGGCCTTTGGGGCTATAAGGCCGAGCTGGGATCTAGCTTCTGACCACTGTAGTTTTGGAGAAATCCAGCCAAATTTGGAAATTTTGAGGTTGGGTGGTCAGGGTGGGCCAGGGCGAGTGGCCGCAAAGAGAGGCCATTTTGCAGGGGAAAAAGAAGTCCTTTGGCCAACCTCTGGGCATCAGGTGAAAGCTGGCCTTTGGGGCTATAAGGCCGAGCTGGGATCTAGCTTCTGACCACTGTAGTTTTGGAGAAATCCAGCCAAATTTGGAAATTTTGAGGTTGGGTGGTCAGGGTGGGCCAGGGCGAGTGGCCGCAAAGAGAGGCCCTTTTGCAGGGGAAAAAGAAGTCCTTTGGCCAACCTCTGGGCATCAGGTGAAAGCTGGCCTTTGGGGCTATAAGGCCGAGCTGGGATCTAGCTTCTGACCACTGTAGTTTTGGAGAAATCCAGCCAAATTTGGAAATTTTGAGGTTGGGTGGTCAGGGTGGGCCAGGGCGAGTGGCCGCAAAGAGAGGCCATTTTGCAGGGGAAAAAGAAGTCCTTTGGCCAACCTCTGGGCATCAGGTGAAAGCTGGCCTTTGGGGCTATAAGGCCGAGCTGGGATCTAGCTTCTGACCACTGTAGTTTTGGAGAAATCCAGCCAAATTTGGAAATTTTGAGGTTGGGTGGTCAGGGTGGGCCAGGGCGAGTGGCCGCAAAGAGAGGCCATTTTGCAGGGGAAAAAGAAGTCCTTTGGCCAACCTCTGGGCATCAGGTGAAAGCTGGCCTTTGGGGCTATAAGGCCGAGCTGGGATCTAGCTTCTGACCACTGTAGTTTTGGAGAAATCCAGCCAAATTTGGAAATTTTGAGGTTGGGTGGTCAGGCTGGGCCAGGGCGAGTGGCCGCAAAGAGAGGCCATTTTGCAGGGGAAAAAGAAGTCCTTTGGCCAACCTCTGGGCATCAGGTGAAAGCTGGCCTTTGGGGCTATAAGGCCGAGCTGGGATCTAGCTTCTGACCACTGTAGTTTTGGAGAAATCCAGCCAAATTTGGAAATTTTGAGGTTGGGTGGTCAGGTGGGCCAGGGCGAGTGGCCGCAAAGAGAGGCCATTTTGCAGGGGAAAAAGAAGTCCTTTGGCCAACCTCTGGGCATCAGGTGAAAGCTGGCCTTTGGGGCTATAAGGCCGAGCTGGGATCTAGCTTCTGACCACTGTAGTTTTGGAGAAATCCAGCCAAATTTGGAAATTTTGAGGTTGGGTGGTCAGGGTGGGCCAGGGCGAGTGGCCGCAAAGAGAGGCCATTTTGCAGGGGAAAAAGAAGTCCTTTGGCCAACCTCTGGGCATCAGGTGAAAGCTGGCCTTTGGGGCTATAAGGCCGAGCTGGGATCTAGCTTCTGACCACTGTAGTTTTGGAGAAATCCAGCCAAATTGGAAATTTTGAGGTTGGGTGGTCAGGGTGGGCCAGGGCGAGTGGCCGCAAAGAGAGGCCCTTTTGCAGGGGAAAAAGAAGTCCTTTGGCCAACCTCTGGGCATCAGGTGAAAGCTGGCCTTTGGGGCTATAAGGCCGAGCTGGGATCTAGCTTCTGACCACTGTAGTTTTGGAGAAATCCAGCAAATTTGGAAATTTTGAGGTTGGGTGGTCAGGGTGGGCCAGGGCGAGTGGCCGCAAAGAGAGGCCATTTTGCAGGGGAAAAAGAAGTCCTTTGGCCAACCTCTGGGCATCAGGTGAAAGCTGGCCTTTGGGGCTATAAGGCCGAGCTGGGATCTAGCTTCTGACCACTGTAGTTTTGGAGAAATCCAGCCAAATTTGGAAATTTTGAGGTTGGGTGGTCAGGGTGGGCCAGGGCGAGTGGCCGCAAAGAGAGGCCATTTTGCAGGGGAAAAAGAAGTCCTTTGGCCAACCTCTGGGCATCAGGTGAAAGCTGGCCTTTGGGGCTATAAGGCCGAGCTGGGATCTAGCTTCTGACCACTGTAGTTTTGGAGAAATCCAGCCAAATTTGGAAATTTTGAGGTTGGGTGGTCAGGGCTGGGCCAGGGCGAGTGGCCGCAAAGAGAGGCCATTTTGCAGGGGAAAAAGAAGTCCTTTGGCCAACCTCTGGGCATCAGGTGAAAGCTGGCCTTTGGGGCTATAAGGCCGAGCTGGGATCTAGCTTCTGACCACTGTAGTTTTGGAGAAATCCAGCCAAATTTGGAAATTTTGAGGTTGGGTGGTCAGGCTGGGCCAGGGCGAGTGGCCGCAAAGAGAGGCCATTTTGCAGGGGAAAAAGAAGTCCTTTGGCCAACCTCTGGGCATCAGGTGAAAGCTGGCCTTTGGGGCTATAAGGCCGAGCTGGGATCTAGCTTCTGACCACTGTAGTTTTGGAGAAATCCAGCCAAATTTGGAAATTTTGAGGTTGGGTGGTCAGGGTGGGCCAGGGCGAGTGGCCGCAAAGAGAGGCCATTTTGCAGGGGAAAAAAGAAGTCCTTTGGCCAACCTCTGGGGCATCAGGTGAAAGCTGGCCTTTGGGGCTATAAGGCCGAGCTGGGATCTAGCTTCTGACCACTGTAGTTTTGGAGAAATCCAGCCAAATTTGGAAATTTTGAGGTTGGGTGGTCAGGGTGGGCCAGGGCGAGTGGCCGCAAAGAGAGGCCATTTTGCAGGGGAAAAAGAAGTCCTTTGGCCAACCTCTGGGCATCAGGTGAAAGCTGGCCTTTGGGGCTATAAGGCCGAGCTGGGATCTAGCTTCTGACCACTGTAGTTTTGGAGAAATCCAGCCAAATTTGGAAATTTTGAGGTTGGGTGGTCAGGGTGGGCCAGGGCGAGTGGCCGCAAAGAGAGGCCATTTTGCAGGGGAAAAAGAAGTCCTTTGGCCAACCTCTGGGCATCAGGTGAAAGCTGGCCTTTGGGGCTATAAGGCCGAGCTGGGATCTAGCTTCTGACCACTGTAGTTTTGGAGAAATCCAGCAAATTTGGAAATTTTGAGGTTGGGTGGTCAGGCTGGGCCAGGGCGAGTGGCCGCAAAGAGAGGCCATTTTGCAGGGGGAAAAAGAAGTCCTTTGGCCAACCTCTGGGCATCAGGTGAAAGCTGGCCTTTGGGGCTATAAGGCCGAGCTGGGATCTAGCTTCTGACCACTGTAGTTTTGGAGAAATCCAGCCAAATTTGGAAATTTTGAGGTTGGGTGGTCAGGCTGGGCCAGGGCGAGTGGCCGCAAAGAGAGGCCATTTTGCAGGGGAAAAAGAAGTCCTTTGGCCAACCTCTGGGCATCAGGTGAAAGCTGGCCTTTGGGGCTATAAGGCCGAGCTGGGATCTAGCTTCTGACCACTGTAGTTTTGGAGAAATCCAGCCAAATTTGGAAATTTTGAGGTTGGGTGGTCAGGGTGGGCCAGGGCGAGTGGCCGCAAAGAGAGGCCATTTTGCAGGGGAAAAAGAAGTCCTTTGGCCAACCTCTGGGCATCAGGTGAAAGCTGGCCTTTGGGGCTATAAGGCCGAGCTGGGATCTAGCTTCTGACCACTGTAGTTTTGGAGAAATCCAGCCAAATTTGGAAATTTTGAGGTTGGGTGGTCAGGGTGGGCCAGGGCGAGTGGCCGCAAAGAGAGGCCATTTTGCAGGGGAAAAAGAAGTCCTTTGGCCAACCTCTGGGCATCAGGTGAAAGCTGGCCTTTGGGGCTATAAGGCCGAGCTGGGATCTAGCTTCTGACCACTGTAGTTTTGGAGAAATCCAGCCAAATTTGGAAATTTTGAGGTTGGGTGGTCAGGGTGGGCCAGGGCGAGTGGCCGCAAAGAGAGGCCATTTTGCAGGGGAAAAAGAAGTCCTTTGGCCAACCTCTGGGCATCAGGTGAAAGCTGGCCTTTGGGGCTATAAGGCCGAGCTGGGATCTAGCTTCTGACCACTGTAGTTTTGGAGAAATCCAGCCAAATTTGGAAATTTTGAGGTTGGGTGGTCAGGGTGGGCCAGGGCGAGTGGCCGCAAAGAGAGGCCATTTTGCAGGGGAAAAAGAAGTCCTTTGGCCAACCTCTGGGCATCAGGTGAAAGCTGGCCTTTGGGGCTATAAGGCCGAGCTGGGATCTAGCTTCTGACCACTGTAGTTTTGGAGAAATCCAGCCAAATTTGGAAATTTTGAGGTTGGGTGGTCAGGGTGGGCCAGGGCGAGTGGCCGCAAAGAGAGGCCATTTTGCAGGGGAAAAAGAAGTCCTTTGGCCAACCTCTGGGCATCAGGTGAAAGCTGGCCTTTGGGGCTATAAGGCCGAGCTGGGATCTAGCTTCTGACCACTGTAGTTTTGGAGAAATCCAGCCAAATTTGGAAATTTTGAGGTTGGGTGGTCAGGGCTGGGCCAGGGCGAGTGGCCGCAAAGAGAGGCCATTTTGCAGGGGAAAAAGAAGTCCTTTGGCCAACCTCTGGGCATCAGGTGAAAGCTGGCCTTTGGGGCTATAAGGCCGAGCTGGGATCTAGCTTCTGACCACTGTAGTTTTGGAGAAATCCAGCCAAATTTTGGAAATTTTGAGGTTGGGTGGTCAGGGTGGGCCAGGGCGAGTGGCCGCAAAGAGAGGCCATTTTGCAGGGGAAAAAGAAGTCCTTTGGCCAACCTCTGGGCATCAGGTGAAAGCTGCCTTTGGGGCTATAAGGCCGAGCTGGATCTAGCTTCTGACCACTGTAGTTTTGGAGAAATCCAGCAAATTTGGAAATTTTGAGGTTGGGTGGTCAGGGTGGGCCAGGGCGAGTGGCCGCAAAGAGAGGCCATTTTGCAGGGGAAAAAGAAGTCCTTTGGCCAACCTCTGGGCATCAGGTGAAAGCTGGCCTTTGGGGCTATAAGGCCGAGCTGGGATCTAGCTTCTGACCACTGTAGTTTTGGAGAAATCCAGCCAAATTTGGAAATTTTGAGGTTGGGTGGTCAGGGTGGGCCAGGGCGAGTGGCCGCAAAGAGAGGCCATTTTGCAGGGAAAAAGAAGTCCTTTGGCCAACCTCTGGGCATCAGGTGAAAGCTGGCCTTTGGGGCTATAAGGCCGAGCTGGGATCTAGCTTCTGACCACTGTAGTTTTGGGAGAAATCCAGCCAAATTTGGAAATTTTGAGGTTGGGTGGTCAGGCTGGGCCAGGGCGAGTGGCCGCAAAGAGAGGCCATTTTGCAGGGGAAAAAGAAGTCCTTTGGCCAACCTCTGGGCATCAGGTGAAAGCTGGCCTTTGGGGCTATAAGGCCGAGCTGGGATCTAGCTTCTGACCACTGTAGTTTTGGAGAAATCCAGCCAAATTTGGAAATTTTGAGGTTGGGTGGTCAGGGTGGGCCAGGGCGAGTGGCCGCAAAGAGAGGCCATTTTGCAGGGGAAAAAGAAGTCCTTTGGCCAACCTCTGGGCATCAGGTGAAAGCTGGCCTTTGGGGCTATAAGGCCGAGCTGGGATCTAGCTTCTGACCACTGTAGTTTTGGAGAAATCCAGCCAAATTTGGAAATTTTGAGGTTGGGTGGTCAGGGTGGGCCAGGGCGAGTGGCCGCAAAGAGAGGCCATTTTGCAGGGGAAAAAGAAGTCCTTTGGCCAACCTCTGGGCATCAGGTGAAAGCTGGCCTTTGGGGCTATAAGGCCGAGCTGGGATCTAGCTTCTGACCACTGTAGTTTTGGAGAAATCCAGCCAAATTTGGAAATTTTGAGGTTGGGTGGTCAGGGTGGGCCAGGGCGAGTGGCCGCAAAGAGAGGCCATTTTGCAGGGGAAAAAGAAGTCCTTTGGCCAACCTCTGGGCATCAGGTGAAAGCTGGCCTTTGGGCTATAAGGCCGAGCTGGGATCTAGCTTCTGACCACTGTAGTTTTGGAGAAATCCAGCCAAATTTGGAAATTTTGAGGTTGGGTGGTCAGGGTGGGCCAGGGCGAGTGGCCCGCAAAGAGAGGCCATTTTGCAGGGGAAAAAGAAGTCCTTTGGCCAACCTCTGGCATCAGGTGAAAGCTGGCCTTTGGGGCTATAAGGCCGAGCTGGGATCTAGCTTCTGACCACTGTAGTTTTGGAGAAATCCAGCCAAATTTGGAAATTTTGAGGTTGGGTGGTCAGGTGGGCCAGGGCGAGTGGCCGCAAAGAGAGGCCATTTTGCAGGGGAAAAAGAAGTCCTTTGGCCAACCTCTGGGCATCAGGTGAAAGCTGGCCTTTGGGGCTATAAGGCCGAGCTGGGATCTAGCTTCTGACCACTGTAGTTTTGGAGAAATCCAGCAAAATTTGGAAATTTTGAGGTTGGGTGGTCAGGGTGGGCCAGGGCGAGTGGCCGCAAAGAGAGGCCATTTTGCAGGGGAAAAAGAAGTCCTTTGGCCAACCTCTGGGCATCAGGTGAAAGCTGGCCTTTGGGGCTATAAGGCCGAGCTGGGATCTAGCTTCTGACCACTGTAGTTTTGGAGAAATCCAGCCAAATTTGGAAATTTTGAGGTTGGGTGGTCAGGGTGGGCCAGGGCGAGTGGCCGCAAAGAGAGGCCATTTTGCAGGGGAAAAAGAAGTCCTTTGGCCAACCTCTGGGCATCAGGTGAAAGCTGGCCTTTGGGGCTATAAGGCCGAGCTGGGATCTAGCTTCTGACCACTGTAGTTTTGGAGAAATCCAGCCAAATTTGGAAATTTTGAGGTTGGGTGGTCAGGGTGGGCCAGGGCGAGTGGCCGCAAAGAGAGGCCATTTTGCAGGGGAAAAAGAAGTCCTTTGGCCAACCTCTGGGCATCAGGTGAAAGCTGGCCTTTGGGGCTATAAGGCCGAGCTGGGATCTAGCTTCTGACCACTGTAGTTTTGGAGAAATCCAGCCAAATTTGGAAATTTTGAGGTTGGGTGGTCAGGGTGGGCCAGGGCGAGTGGCCGCAAAGAGAGGCCATTTTGCAGGGGAAAAAGAAGTCCTTTGGCCAACCTCTGGGCATCAGGTGAAAGCTGGCCTTTGGGGCTATAAGGCCGAGCTGGGATCTAGCTTCTGACCACTGTAGTTTTGGAGAAATCCAGCCAAATTTGGAAATTTTGAGGTTGGGTGGTCAGGGTGGGCCAGGGCGAGTGGCCGCAAAGAGAGGCCATTTTGCAGGGGAAAAAGAAGTCCTTTGGCCAACCTCTGGGCATCAGGTGAAAGCTGGCCTTTGGGGCTATAAGGCCGAGCTGGGATCTAGCTTCTGACCACTGTAGTTTTGGAGAAATCCAGCCAAATTTGGAAATTTTGAGGTTGGGTGGTCAGGGTGGGCCAGGGCGAGTGGCCGCAAAGAGAGGCCATTTTGCAGGGGAAAAAGAAGTCCTTTGGCCAACCTCTGGGCATCAGGTGAAAGCTGGCCTTTGGGGCTATAAGGCCGAGCTGGGATCTAGCTTCTGACCACTGTAGTTTTGGAGAAATCCAGCCAAATTTGGAAATTTTGAGGTTGGGTGGTCAGGGTGGGCCAGGGCGAGTGGCCGCAAAGAGAGGCCATTTTGCAGGGGAAAAAGAAGTCCTTTGGCCAACCTCTGGGCATCAGGTGAAAGCTGCCTTTGGGGCTATAAGGCCGAGCTGGGATCTAGCTTCTGACCACTGTAGTTTTGGAGAAATCCAGCCAAATTTGGAAATTTTGAGGTTGGGTGGTCGGTGGGCCAGGGCGAGTGGCCGCAAAGAGAGGCCATTTTGCAGGGGAAAAAGAAGTCCTTTGGCCAACCTCTGGGCATCAGGTGAAAGCTGGCCTTTGGGGCTATAAGGCCGAGCTGGGATCTAGCTTCTGACCACTGTAGTTTTGGAGAAATCCAGCCAAAATTTGGAAATTTTGAGGTTGGGTGGTCAGGGTGGGCCAGGGCGAGTGGCCGCAAAGAGAGGCCCTTTTGCAGGGGAAAAAGAAGTCCTTTGGCCAACCTCTGGGCATCAGGTGAAAGCTGGCCTTTGGGGCTATAAGGCCGAGCTGGGATCTAGCTTCTGACCACTGTAGTTTTGGAGAAATCCAGCCAAATTTGGAAATTTTGAGGTTGGGTGGTCAGGGTGGGCCAGGGCGAGTGGCCGCAAAGAGAGGCCATTTTGCAGGGGAAAAAGAAGTCCTTTGGCCAACCTCTGGGCATCAGGTGAAAGCTGGCCTTTGGGGCTATAAGGCCGAGCTGGGATCTAGCTTCTGACCACTGTAGTTTTGGAGAAATCCAACAAAATTTGGAAATTTTGAGGTTGGGTGGTCAGGGTGGGCCAGGGCGAGTGGCCGCAAAGAGAGGCCCTTTTGCAGGGGAAAAAGAAGTCCTTTGGCCAACCTCTGGGCATCAGGTGAAAGCTGGCCTTTGGGGCTATAAGGCCGAGCTGGGATCTAGCTTCTGACCACTGTAGTTTTGGAGAAATCCAGCCAAATTTGGAAATTTTGAGGTTGGGTGGTCAGGGTGGGCCAGGGCGAGTGGCCGCAAAGAGAGGCCCTTTTGCAGGGGAAAAAGAAGTCCTTTGGCCAACCTCTGGGCATCAGGTGAAAGCTGGCCTTTGGGCTATAAGGCCGAGCTGGGATCTAGCTTCTGACCACTGTAGTTTTGGAGAAATCCAGCCAAATTTGGAAATTTTGAGGTTGGGTGGTCAGGGTGGGCCAGGGCGAGTGGCCGCAAAGAGAGGCCATTTTGCAGGGGAAAAAGAAGTCCTTTGGCCAACCTCTGGCATCAGGTGAAAGCTGGCCTTTGGGGCTATAAGGCCGAGCTGGATCTAGCTTCTGACCACTGTAGTTTTGGAGAAATCCAGCCAAATTTGGAAATTTTGAGGTTGGGTGGTCAGGGTGGGCCAGGGCGAGTGGCCGCAAAGAGAGGCCATTTTGCAGGGGAAAAAGAAGTCCTTTGGCCAACCTCTGGGCATCAGGTGAAAGCTGGCCTTTGGGGCTATAAGGCCGAGCTGGGATCTAGCTTCTGACCACTGTAGTTTTGGAGAAATCCAGCCAAATTTGGAAATTTTGAGGTTGGGTGGTCAGGGTGGGCCAGGGCGAGTGGCCGCAAAGAGAGGCCATTTTGCAGGGGAAAAAGAAGTCCTTTGGCCAACCTCTGGGCATCAGGTGAAAGCTGGCCTTTGGGGCTATAAGGCCGAGCTGGGATCTAGCTTCTGACCACTGTAGTTTTGGAGAAATCCAGCCAAATTTGGAAATTTTGAGGTTGGGTGGTCAGGGTGGGCCAGGGCGAGTGGCCGCAAAGAAAGGCCATTTTGCAGGGGAAAAAGAAGTCCTTTGGCCAACCTCTGGGCATCAGGTGAAAGCTGGCCTTTGGGGCTATAAGGCCGAGCTGGGATCTAGCTTCTGACCACTGTAGTTTTGGAGAAATCCAGCCAAATTTGGAAATTTTGAGGTTGGGTGGTCAGGGTGGGCCAGGGCGAGTGGCCGCAAAGAGAGGCCATTTTGCAGGGGAAAAAGAAGTCCTTTGGCCAACCTCTGGGCATCAGGTGAAAGCTGGCCTTTGGGGCTATAAGGCCGAGCTGGGATCTAGCTTCTGACCACTGTAGTTTTGGAGAAATCCAGCAAAATTTGGAAATTTTGAGGTTGGGTGGTCAGGCTGGGCCAGGGCGAGTGGCCGCAAAGAGAGGCCATTTTGCAGGGGAAAAAGAAGTCCTTTGGCCAACCTCTGGGCATCAGGTGAAAGCTGGCCTTTGGGGCTATAAGGCCGAGCTGGGATCTAGCTTCTGACCACTGTAGTTTTGGAGAAATCCAGCAAAATTTGGAAATTTTGAGGTTGGGTGGTCAGGGTGGGCCAGGGCGAGTGGCCGCAAAGAGAGGCCATTTTGCAGGGGAAAAAGAAGTCCTTTGGCCAACCTCTGGGCATCAGGTGAAAGCTGGCCTTTGGGGCTATAAGGCCGAGCTGGGATCTAGCTTCTGACCACTGTAGTTTTGGAGAAATCCAGCCAAATTTGGAAATTTTGAGGGTTGGGTGGTCAGGGTGGGCCAGGGCGAGTGGCCGCAAAGAGAGGCCATTTTGCAGGGGAAAAAGAAGTCCTTTGGCCAACCTCTGGGCATCAGGTGAAAGCTGGCCTTTGGGGCTATAAGGCCGAGCTGGGATCTAGCTTCTGACCACTGTAGTTTTGGAGAAATCCAGCCAAATTTGGAAATTTTGAGGTTGGGTGGTCAGGGTGGGCCAGGGCGAGTGGCCGCAAAGAGAGGCCATTTTGCAGGGGAAAAAGAAGTCCTTTGGCCAACCTCTGGGCATCAGGTGAAAGCTGGCCTTTGGGGCTATAAGGCCGAGCTGGGATCTAGCTTCTGACCACTGTAGTTTTGGAGAAATCCAGCCAAATTTGGAAATTTTGAGGTTGGGTGGTCAGGGTGGGCCAGGGCGAGTGGCCGCAAAGAGAGGCCATTTTGCAGGGGAAAAAGAAGTCCTTTGGCCAACCTCTGGGCATCAGGTGAAAGCTGGCCTTTGGGGCTATAAGGCCGAGCTGGGATCTAGCTTCTGACCACTGTAGTTTTGGAGAAATCCAGCCAAATTTGGAAATTTTGAGGTTGGGTGGTCAGGGCTGGGCCAGGGCGAGTGGCCGCAAAGAGAGGCCATTTTGCAGGGGAAAAAGAAGTCCTTTGGCCAACCTCTGGGCATCAGGTGAAAGCTGGCCTTTGGGGCTATAAGGCCGAGCTGGGATCTAGCTTCTGACCACTGTAGTTTTGGAGAAATCCAGCCAAATTTGGAAATTTTGAGGTTGGGTGGTCAGGGTGGGCCAGGGCGAGTGGCCGCAAAGAGAGGCCATTTTGCAGGGGAAAAAGAAGTCCTTTGGCCAACCTCTGGGCATCAGGTGAAAGCTGGCCTTTGGGGCTATAGGCCGAGCTGGGATCTAGCTTCTGACCACTGTAGTTTTGGAGAAATCCAGCCAAATTTGGAAATTTTGAGGTTGGGTGGTCAGGGTGGGCCAGGAGCGACGTGGCCGCAAAGAGAGGCCATTTTGCAGGGGAAAAAGAAGTCCTTTGGCCAACCTCTGGGCATCAGGTGAAAGCTGGCCTTTGGGGCTATAAGCCGAGCTGGGATCTAGCTTCTGACCACTGTAGTTTTGGAGAAATCCAGCCAAATTTGGAAATTTTGAGGTTGGGTGGTCAGGGTGGGCCAGGGCGAGTGCCGCAAAGAGAGGCCATTTTGCAGGGGGAAAAAGAAGTCCTTTGGCCAACCTCTGGGCATCAGGTGAAAGCTGGCCTTTGGGGCTATAAGGCCGAGCTGGGATCTAGCTTCTGACCACTGTAGTTTTGGAGAAATCCAGCCAAATTTGGAAATTTTGAGGTTGGGTGGTCAGGCTGGGCCAGGGCGAGTGGCCGCAAAGAGAGGCCATTTTGCAGGGGAAAAAGAAGTCCTTTGGCCAACCTCTGGGCATCAGGTGAAAGCTGGCCTTTGGGGCTATAAGGCCGAGCTGGGATCTAGCTTCTGACCACTGTAGTTTTGGAGAAATCCAGCCAAATTTGGAAATTTGAGGTTGGGTGGTCAGGGTGGGCTCAGGGCGAGTGGCCGCAAAGAGAGGCCATTTTGCAGGGGAAAAAGAAGTCCTTTGGCCAACCTCTGGCATCAGGTGAAAGCTGGCCTTTGGGGCTATAAGGCCGAGCTGGGATCTAGCTTCTGACCACTGTAGTTTTGGAGAAATCCAGCCAAATTTGGAAATTTGAGGTTGGTGTGGTCAGGGTGGGCCAGGGCGAGTGGCCGCAAAGAGAGGCCATTTTGCAGGGGAAAAAGAAGTCCTTTGGCCAACCTCTGGGCATCAGGTGAAAGCTGGCCTTTGGGGCTATAAGGCCGAGCTTGGGATCTAGCTTCTGACCACTGTAGTTTTGGAGAAATCCAGCAAATTTGGAAATTTTGAGGTTGGGTGGTCAGGGTGGGCCAGGGCGAGTGGCCGCAAGAGAGGCCATTTTGCAGGGGAAAAAGAAGTCCTTTGGCCAACCTCTGGGCATCAGGTGAAAGCTGGCCTTTGGGGCTATAAGGCCGAGCTGGGATCTAGCTTCTGACCACTGTAGTTTTGGAGAAATCCAGCCAAATTTGGAAATTTTGAGGTTGGGTGGTCAGGGTGGGCCAGGGCGAGTGGCCGCAAAGAGAGGCCATTTTGCAGGGGAAAAAGAAGTCCTTTGGCCAACCTCTGGGCATCAGGTGAAAGCTGGCCTTTGGGGCTATAAGGCCGAGCTGGGATCTAGCTTCTGACCACTGTAGTTTTGGAGAAATCCAGCCAAATTTGGAAATTTTGAGGTTGGGTGGTCAGGCTGGGCCAGGGCGAGTGGCCGCAAAGAGAGGCCATTTTGCAGGGGAAAAAGAAGTCCTTTGGCCAACCTCTGGGCATCAGGTGAAAGCTGGCCTTTGGGGCTATAAGGCCGAGCTGGGATCTAGCTTCTGACCACTGTAGTTTTGGAGAAATCCAGCAAAATTTGGAAATTTTGAGGTTGGGTGGTCAGGGTGGGCCAGGGCGAGTGGCCGCAAAGAGAGGCCCTTTTGCAGGGGAAAAAGAAGTCCTTTGGCCAACCTCTGGGCATCAGGTGAAAGCTGGCCTTTGGGGCTATAAGGCCGAGCTGGGATCTAGCTTCTGACCACTGTAGTTTTGGAGAAATCCAGCCAAATTTGGAAATTTTGAGGTTGGGTGGTCAGGGTGGGCCAGGGCGAGTGGCCGCAAAGAGAGGCCATTTTGCAGGGGAAAAAGAAGTCCTTTGGGCCAACCTCTGGGCATCAGGTGAAAGCTGGCCTTTGGGGCTATAAGGCCGAGCTGGGATCTAGCTTCTGACCACTGTAGTTTTGGAGAAATCCAGCCAAATTTGGAAATTTTGAGGTTGGGTGGTCAGGGTGGGCCAGGGCGAGTGGCCGCAAAGAGAGGCCATTTTGCAGGGGAAAAAGAAGTCCTTTGGCCAACCTCTGGGCATCAGGTGAAAGCTGGCCTTTGGGGCTATAAGGCCGAGCTGGGATCTAGCTTCTGACCACTGTAGTTTTGGAGAAATCCAGCCAAATTTGGAAATTTTGAGGTTGGGTGGTCAGGGTGGGCCAGGGCGAGTGGCCGCAAAGAGAGGCCCTTTTGCAGGGGAAAAGAAGTCCTTTGGCCAACCTCTGGCATCAGGGTGAAAGCTGGCCTTTGGGGCTATAAGGCCGAGCTGGGATCTAGCTTCTGACCACTGTAGTTTTGGAGAAATCCAGCCAAATTTGGAAATTTTGAGTTGGGTGGTCAGGGTGGGCCAGGGCGAGTGGCCGCAAAGAGAGGCCCTTTTGCAGGGGAAAAAGAAGTCCTTTGGCAACCTCTGGGCATCAGGTGAAAGCTGGCCTTTGGGGCTATAAGGCCGAGCTGGGATCTAGCTTCTGACCACTGTAGTTTGGAGAAATCCAGCCAAATTTGGAAATTTTGAGGTTGGGTGGTCAGGGTGGGCCAGGGCGAGTGGCCGCAAAGAGAGGCCATTTTGCAGGGGAAAAAGAAGTCCTTTGGCCAACCTCTGGGCATCAGGTGAAAGCTGGCCTTTGGGCTATAAGGCCGAGCTGGGATCTAGCTTCTGACCACTGTAGTTTTGGAGAAATCCAGCCAAATTTGGAAATTTTGAGGTTGGGTGGTCAGGCTGGGCCAGGGCGAGTGGCCGCAAAGAGAGGCCATTTTGCAGGGGAAAAAGAAGTCCTTTGGCCAACCTCTGGGCATCAGGTGAAAGCTGGCCTTTGGGGCTATAAGGCCGAGCTGGGATCTAGCTTCTGACCACTGTAGTTTTGGAGAAATCCAGCAAATTTGGAAATTTTGAGGTTGGGTGGTCAGGCTGGGCCAGGGCGAGTGGCCGCAAAGAGAGGCCCTTTTGCAGGGAAAAAGAAGTCCTTTGGCCAACCTCTGGGCATCAGGTGAAAGCTGGCCTTTGGGGCTATAAGGCCGAGCTGGGATCTAGCTTCTGACCACTGTAGTTTTGGAGAAATCCAGCCAAATTTGGAAATTTTGAGGTTGGGTGGTCAGGGTGGGCCAGGGCGAGTGGCCGCAAAGAGAGGCCCTTTTGCAGGGGAAAAAGAAGTCCTTTGGCCAACCTCTGGGCATCAGGTGAAAGCTGGCCTTTGGGGCTATAAGGCCGAGCTGGGATCTAGCTTCTGACCACTGTAGTTTTGGAGAAATCCAGCCAAATTTGGAAATTTGAGGTTGGGTGGTCAGGGTGGGCCAGGGCGAGTGGCCCGTAAAGAAGGCCATTTTGCAGGGGAAAAAGAAGTCCTTTGGCCAACCTCTGGGCATCAGGTGAAAGCTGGCCTTTGGGGCTATAAGG
>NW_026990016.1:0-51920 GCF_036417665.1 Passer domesticus | reverse complement strand
GGGCTGGAATCTCCCAGGATTTCTGGATTTTTGGGAATTTTGGGATTTTTTTCTCTTTGGGAATTTGGAATTCTATTTTTTTTTTGATTTTTTGGATTTTTGGGCTCTCCCGTGGGTAATCCCAGGCACGGAGCTGCTGAGCAGGAGCAGGGGAACCCCTCGGGATGGGGAATTCTGGGCTGAAATCTCCCAGAAATGGAATTTTTGGGTTTAACTCTCAGAATTTCCATTTCTTGGAATTTTTGGGGATTTTTTGGGGGATTTTTCGGGAATTTTTTTGGGGAATTTTTGGGGATTTTTGGGCTCTCCGTGGGTAATCCCAGGCACGGTGCTGCTGAGCAGGAGCAGGGAACCCCTCGGGATGGGGAATTCTGGGGTGAAATCGCCCAGAAATGGGAATTTTGGGACTGGAATCCTTCGGGATTGGGAATTTTGGGGCAAAATCTGCCAGGATTGGGAATTTTGGGGAAAATTGGAGATTGGAATTCTTCAGAATTGGGAATTTTGGGATTGAAATTTCTCAGCATTGGGCATTTTGGGAATAAAAATCCCCTCGGGATGGGGAATTTTGGCTGAAATCTCCCAGAAATGGGAATTTTTGGGGTTTAACTCCCAGAATTTCTGTTTTTTGGAATTTTTTGGAATTTTTTGGAATTTTTTGGGGATTTTTGGGCTCTCCCGTGGCTGATCCCGGGCAAGGAGCTGCTGAGCAGGAGCAGGGAACCCCTCGGGATGGGCAATTCTGGGCTGAAATCGCCCAGGATTTTGGGATTTTTGGGGAATTTGGGGATTTTATTCCAGAATTTCTATTTTTTGGGATTTTTGGGATTTTTGGGCTCTCCCGTGGCTGATCCCAGGCACGGTGCTGCTGAGCAGGAGCAGGGAACCCCTCGGGATGGGCAATTCTGGGCTGAAATCGCCCAGGATTTTGGGATTTTTTGGGGAATTTGGGGATTTTATTCCCAGAATTTCTATTTTTTGGGATTTTTGGGATTTTTGGGCTCTCCCGTGGCTGATCCCAGGCACGGTGCTGCTGAGCAGGAGCAGGGAACCCCTCGGGATGGGCAATTCTGGGCTGAAATCTCCCAGAAATGGGAATTTTGGGCTGGAATCTCCCAGGATTTCTGGATTTTTGGGAATTTTGGGATTTTTTTCTCTTTGGGAATTTTAGAATTTCTATTTTTTTTGGGAATTTTGGGCTCTCACGTGGGTAATTCCCGGGCACGGTGCTGCTGAGCAGGAGCAGGGAACCCCTCGGGATGGGAATTTTGGGCTGAAATCTCCCAGAAATGGGAATTTTGGGATTTTTTCTCTTTGGGAATTTGGAATTTCTATTTTTTTGGGAATTTTGGGCTCTCACGTGGGTAATCCCGGGCACGGTGCTGCTGAGCAGGAGCAGGGAACCCCTCGGGGATGGGCAATTTTGGGCTGGAATCGCCCAGGATTTTGGGATTTTTGGGGAATTTGGGGATTTTATTCCCAGAATTTCTATTTTTTTGGGATTTTTGGGGATTCTGGGGCTCTCACATGGGTAATCCCAGGCACGGTGCTGCTGAGCAGGAGCAGGGAACCCCCTCGGGAATGGGCAATTCTGGGCTGAAATCTCCCAGAAATGGAATTTTGGGCTGGAATCTCCCAGGATTTCTGGATTTTTGGGAATTTTGGGATTTTTTTCTCTTGGGAATTTTAGAATTTCTATTTTTTTGGGAATTTTGGGATTTTTGGCTCTCCCGTGGGTAATCCCGGGCACGGTGCTGCTGAGCAGGAGCAGGGAACCCCTCGGGAATGGGCAATTTTGGGCTGAAATCTCCAGAAATGGGAATTTTGGGATTTTTTTCTCTTTGGGAATTTTGGAATTTCTATTTTTTTGGGAATTTTGGGCTCTCACGTGGGTAATCCCGGGCACGGTGCTGCTGAGCAGGAGCAGGGAGCCCCTCGGGATGGGCAATTCTGGGCTGAAATCTCCCAGAATTGGGATTTTTGGGTTTAACTACCAGAATTTCCATTTCTTGGAATTTTTGGGGATTTTTGGGAATTTTTTGGGAATTTTTTTGGGGAATTTTTTGGGATTTTGGGGCTCTCCCGTGGGTAATCCCAGGCACGGAGCTGCTGAGGCAGGAGCAGGGAACCCCTCGGGATGGGCAATTCTGGGCTGAAATCTCCCAGAAATGGGAATTTTTGGGTTTAACTCTCAGAATTTCCATTTCTTGGAATTTTTGGGGATTTTTTGGGGGATTTTTTTGGGAATTTTTTTGGGGGAATTTTTTGGATTTTTGGGCTCTCCCGTGGCTGATCCCGGGGCACGGTGCTGCTGAGCAGGAGCAGGGAACCCCTCGGGATGGGGAATTCTGGGGTGAAATCGCCCAGAAATGGAATTTTGGGACTGGAATCCTTCGGGATTGGGAATTTTGGGGCAAAATCTGCCAGGATTGGGAATTTTGGGGAAAATTGGAGATTGGAATTCTTCAGAATTGGGAATTTTGGGATTGAAATTTCTCAGCATTGGGCATTTTGGGAATAAAAATCCCCTCGGGATGGGGAATTTTGGGCTGAAATCTCCCAGATTTGGGAATTTTTGGGGTTTAACTCCCAGAATTTCTGTTTTTTTGGAATTTTTTGGAATTTTTTGGAATTTTTTGGGGATTTTTGGGCTCTCCCGTGGCTGATCCCGGGCAAGGATCTGCTGAGCAGGAGCAGGGAACCCCTCGGGATGGGCAATTTTGGGCTGAAATCTTCCAGAAATGGGGAATTTTTGGGTTTAATTCTCAGAATTTCCATTTCTTGGAATTTTTGGGGATTTTTTGGGAATTTTTTGGGAATTTTTTTGGGGAATTTTTTGGGATTTTTGGGCTCTCCCGTGGCTGATCCCGGGCACGGAGCTGCTGAGCAGGAGCAGGAACCCCTCGGGATGGGCAATTTGGGGCTGGAATCTCCCAGAAATGGGAATTTCGGGATTTTTTTCTCTTTGGGAATTTTGGGATTTGAATTTTTTGGGATTTTTTTGGGATTTTTGGGCTCTCCCGTGGCTGATCCCGGGCACGGCGCTGCTGAGCAGGAGCAGGGAACCCCTCGGGATGGGGAATTTTGGGCTGAAATCGCCCAGGATTTTGGGATTTTTGGGGAATTTGGAGATTTTATTCCCAGAATTTCTATTTTTTTGGGATTTTTGGGGATTTTTGGCTCTCACGTGGGTAATCCCGGGCACGGTGCTGCTGAGCAGGAGCAGGGTGCTGACGCTGACGCTCCGGACGTCGTCGCTCGTGGGATCCTCGGGATTTTCCTCTGGAATTCCGGGGGGCTGGGGGGAAAAACGGGGAGAAATTCCCAAAAAAAAATCAAATTTTGGGGTTCAGGGGTGGCCAGGGGGAAGGAAATGGGGAAAGGAGCAGGAAAGTGGGGGGAAAAAGGGGAAAAAAGGGGGGAAATGGGGGGGAAAGGAGCAGGAAGTGGAAAGGGAAAAGGGGAAAAAAAGGGAAAAATGGGGGAAAAGGAGGGGGGGAAAAGGAGGGGGGGAAAAGGAGGGGAAATGGGGGAAAAAAAGGGGAAATGTGGGAAAAAAGGGGGAAATGTGGGAACAGGAGTAGGAAAAAGAGGGGGAAAGGGAAAAGAAAAGGGAAAAATGTGGGGCAAAATGTGGGGAAAGAAGAGGGGAAAAGGGGGGAAATGGAAAAATTTGGGAAAAGGAGCAGGAAAAAAGGAGGAAAAGGGGGAAAATGGGGGGAAAAGAGGAGGAAAAAGAGAGGGGAAAAGGGAAAAATGTAGGAAAAGGAGCAGTAGAGGGAAAATGTGGGGAAAAAGTGGTAGAAAAAGAGGGGGGAAAATGGGAAAAATGTGGGAAAAATATCAGAAAAAGAAAAGGGAAAAAGCGGGGGAAGGGAAAAATTTGGGAAAAATAGTAGGAAAAAAGGAGGAAAGTGGGGGAAAAAGAGGGGGGAAATGTGAGAAAAAGAAGAAAAAAGGGGGGAAAAGGGGAAAATGTGGGAAAAGGAGTAGGAAAGAGGAGGTAAAGGGGGAAAAGGAGAAAAATGTAGGGAAAAGTGCAGGAAAAAGAAAAGGGGGAAAAGGGGGGGAAAGGAGCAGAAAAAAGCAGGAAAAATGTGGGGGAAAAGGAGGAAAAAGAGGAGGAAAAGGGGGAAAATGTGGGAAAAGGAGCAGGAAAAAGAAGGGGGAAAAGGGAGGAAAATGGAAAAATTTAGGAAAAAGAGCAGGAAAAAGCAGGAAAAGTGGAAAAAAGGGGAAATGGGGGAAAAGGAGCAGAAAAAAAGGAGGAAAAAGAGGAAGAAAAGGGGGAAAAAGTGTGGGAAAAAACAGCAAGAAGAGGAGGAGAAAAGGAAAAAGGGGAAAATGTGGGAAAAGGGAAAAATATCAGGAAAAGAAAGGGAAAAGGAGCAGGAAAAAAGAGGAGGGAAAAAAGGGGAAAATGTGGGAAATGAACGGGAAAAAGAAGAGAAAATTGGGGGGAAGGGGAGAAAATGGGGGAAAGGAGGAGGAAAAAGAAGAGAAAATGGGGGAAAAGGAGCACGGGAAAAGAGGGGGAAATGGGGGAAAAAGGGAAAAATGGGGGGAAAATGGGAAAATGTGGGAAAAGGAGCAAGGAAAGAGGAGGAAAAGGGGGGAAAAAGGAGAAAAATGTGGGGAAAAGTGCAGGAAAAAAGGAGGAAAAGGGGGGAAAAGGAGCAGGAAAAATGTGGGAAAAAGCAGGAAAAAGAGGAGGAAAAGGGGGAAAATGTGGGAAAGGAGCAGGAAAAAGAAAAAGGGTAAAGGGGAAAAATTTGGGAAAAGGAGCGGGGAAAAAAAGAAGCAAAAGGGGAAAAAGAGCAGGAAAAAGAGGGGGGAAAGGGGGGGGAAAGGGAAAAATTTGGGGAAAAAAAGTAGGAAAAAAGGAGGAAAAGGATCAGGAAAAAGAAGAGGGAAAAATGAGGGAAAAAGAGCAGGAGAAAGAGAGGGGAAAAGGGGAAAATGTAGGAAAAGGAGCGGTAGGAGGGAAAATGTGGGGAAAAAGTGGCAGAAAAAGAGAGGGGAAAAATGGGACAAATGTGGGGAAAATATCAGAAAAATAAGAGGGGAAAAGGGGGAAAATGTGGGGGAAAAGAACAAGAAAAAGAGGAGGGAAAAGGGGGGAAAAAGGGGAAAATGTGGGAAAAATATCAGGAAAAAAGAGGAGGGAAAAAATGGGAAAATGTGGGAAATGAATGGGAAAAAGAAGAGAAAATGGGGGAAAGGGAGAAAATGGGGGAAAAGAGCAGGAAAAAGAGGAGGATATGGGGGAAAAATGAGAAAAATGTGGGAAAAAGTGCAGGAAAAAGGGGGGAAAAGGAGCCAAAAAAAAGGAGGAAAATGTAGGAAAAAGGAGGAAAAAGAGGAGGAAAAGGGGAAAAATGTGGGAAAAGGAGCAGGAAAAAGAAGAGGGGAAAAGGGAGAAAAAAGGGAAAAATTGGGAAAAGGAGTAGAAAAAAGAAGGAAAAAGGGGAAAAAAGGAAAATGGGGAAAAGCAGCAGAAAAAAGGAGAAAAAAGGAGAAAAAAGGGGAAAAGTGTGGGGAAAACAGCAAGAAAAAGAGAAGGGGAAAAAAGGGGAAGAGGGGAAAATGGGGGAAAAGGAAGCAGGAAAAAAGGGGGAAAATGTGGGGGAAAGAGCAAGAAAAAGAGGAGGGAAAAAAGGGAGAAAATGTGGGAAAGGAGGAGGAAAAAGAAGAGGAAATGGGGGAAAAATGGGAAAAGTGTGGGGAAAAAAGGGAAAAATGAGGGAAAAGGAGGAGGAAAAAATGAGGGGAAAAGGGGAAAATGTAGGAAAAAAGCAGGGAAAAGGAGCAGTAGTGGGAAAATTTGGGGGAAAAGTGGTAGAAAAAGAGAGGGGGAATTGGAAAAAATGTGGGAAAAGGAGCAGGAAAAGAAGAGGGGGGAAAGGGGGAAAATGTGGGGGAAAAGAGCAAGAAAAAAGGAGGGAAAAAAAGGGGGAAAAGGAGGAAAATGTGGGAAAAATATCAGGAAAAGAGAAAAGGAAGAGAAAAAGAGAAGGGAAAAAATGGGAAAATGTGGGAAACGAATGGGAAAAAGAAAATGTGGGAAAAGGAACAGGAAAAAGAAGAGGGGAAAATGGGGAAAATGGAAAAATTTGGGGAAAGGAGCAGGAAAAAAGGCAAAGGGGAAAAAAGGAAAATGGGGGAAAAGAACAGGAAAAAGAAAACGGGAAAAGGGAAAAATGTAGGAAAAGGAGCAGGAAAAGAGGAAGGAAAAAAGGTGAAAATGTGGGAAATGAATAGGAAAAAGAGAGAAAATGGGGAAATGAGAAAAATGTGGGGAAAAGAGGAGGAAAAAGGGGAGAGGAAAGGGGGAAAATGTGGGAAAAGAAGCAAGGAGAGGAGGAAAAGGGGGGAAATGTGGGGGAAAAAAGGAGGGGAAAGTGAGGGACAGGGAAAAATGCAGGAAAAACAGGAGAGAAAAAGTGGGAAAACGGAAAGGGAAAAAGGAGGAAAATGTGGGGAAAAGAGCAGGAAAAAGAGGAGGAAAAAAGGGGGAAATGTGGGAAAAGAAGCACGAAAAAAGGAGGAAAAGGGGAAAAAGGGGAAAAATGGGGGAAAAGGAGCAGGAAAAAGGAGCAGTAGGGGGAAAATGGGTGGGAAAGTGGTAGGAAAAGAGAGGGGAAAATGTGGGAAAAATATCAGGGAAAGAAAGGGAAAAGGAGCAGGAAAAAGAGGAGGGAAAAAATGGGAAAATGTGGGAAATGAACGGGAAAAAGAAGAGAAAATGGGGGGGAAAGGGGAGAAAATGGGGGAAAAGGAGGAGGAAAAAGGAGAAAAAAAGGAGGAAAAGGGGGAAAGTGTGGGAAAAACAACAAGAAAAAGAGGAGGGGGAAAAAAGGGAGAAAATGTGGGAAAAGGAGGAGGAAAAAGAAGAGGAAATGGGGGAATGAGAAAAATGGGGGAAAAAGGGGAAAATGTGGGAAAAGAAGGAGAAAAAAAATGAAGAGGGGAAAAGGGGAAAATGTAGGGAAAAGGAACGGGAAAAGGAAGCAGAAAAAGGGGGAAAAGTGGGGAAAAGAGCAGGAAAAAGAAGAGGGAGAAAAGGAGGGAAATGTGGGAAAAGGAACAGGAAAAATGGGGGAAAAGGGGAAAAAAGGGAAAAAATGTGGGGAAAGGAACGGGAAAATGAGGAGGAAAAGGGGGAAAAGGGGAAATGTGAGAAGAGAAGGGAAAAGTTGGGAAAAGGATGGGGAAATGTGGGAAAAATGGTGAGAAATGTAAAAAATTGGGGGGAATGGTGAGAATTTTGGAAAAAGTGGCAGGAGAGGGAAAATTGGGAAAAGGAGGGGAAATGGGGAAAGGGTGGGAAAAGAATGGGAAAATTGGGAAAAGGATGGAGAAGGATGGGAACAATTAGGGAAAGGGTGGGAAAAAATGGGGAAATATAAAAAAAAAGGTGAAAAGTTAGGAAAAAACGGGAGAAAAATTGGGGAAGGATGGGGAAATAATGAAAAAATGTGGTAACAGGAAAAAGAAGGGGGAAAGTTGGGAGAAGGATGGGAAATAGGAAAAAAAGGGGAAAAAGTTAGGAAAAAATGGGGAAAAATTGGGAGAAGGATGGAGAAAAATTGGGAAAAGTTGGGAAAAATTAGGAAAAAATGGGGAAAATTGGGAGAAGGGGAAATTTGGAAAAAGTTGGGAAAAGACTGGGAAAAATAAGGAAAAATGGGGGGAAATCGGGAAAAAATAGGGAAAAATGAGGGACAAGGAAGGGGAAATCTGGGAAAAGTTGGGAAAAATGGGGAAAAATTGGGGAAAATTAGGAAAAATGGGGAAAATTGGGAAAAAATGGGGAAAATGAGGGAAAAGGGAGGGGAAATCTGGGAAAAGGTTGGAAAGGTTGGAAAAAATTGGGAAAAATTAGGAAAAAAGGGGGGAAAATGGGAAAAATGGGGAAAAACTGGGAAAAGGGATGGGAAATTTGGGAAAAGTTGGGAAAAGACTGGGAAAATAAGGAAAAATGGGGGGGAAATTAGGAAAAAATGTGGAAAATTGGGAAAAGGGAGGGGAAATTTGGGAAAAAATGGGGAAAATGGGGAAAAATTGGAAAAAGGAAGGGGAAATTTGGGGAAAGTTGGGAAAAGACTGGGAAAATATGGAAAATGGGGGAAAATGGGGAAAATAGGAAAAATTGGGAAAAAATGGGGAAAAATGAGGGAAAAGGGAGGGGAAATTTGGGAAAAGTTGGGAAAAGGTTGGGAAAAATAGGAAAAAATGGGGGGAAATTGGGAAAAATGGGGGAAAATTGGGAAAAGGCAGGCAAAATTTGGGAAAAGTTGGGAGAAGTTGGGAAAAATGGTGGGAAATTGTAGAAAAATGGGGAAAATTGGGAAAAAATGGGGAAAATGAGGGAAAAGGGAGGGGAAATCTGGGAAAAGTTGGGAAAAGGTTGGGAAAAATAAGGAAAAATGGGGGAAAATTAGGAAAAAATGGGGAAAAAATGGGGAAAAATTGGGAAAAATGAGGGAAAAGGTTGGGAAAACTTGGGAAAAGTTGGGAAAAGATGGGAAAAGTTGGGCATTGTGACCTGGTCCGAGGGCAGGGCGCACTGGTGCACCAGGAACTCCAGCAGAGCCTCGGCCCCCGGCTGCTGCAGGTGCCCGTGGTGGGCCAGGGCACTGATCAGCTGCACCAGGGCACGCCGCACCTGGGGGGAAAAACAGGGAAAATGGTGAAAATGGGGAAAAACGGTGAAAAAATGGGGAAAACGGTGAAAAAATGGGGAAAACGGTGAAAAAATGGGGGAAACCGGTGAAAAAATGGAGAGAAATGGTGAAAAAATGGGGGAAAACGGTGAAAAAATGGAGAGAAACGGTGAAAAAAATGGGGGAAAACAGTGAAAAAATGGGGAGAAACGGTGAAAAAATGGAGAGAAACGGTGAAAAAATGGGGAGAAACGGTGAAAAAATGAGAAAATATGGGGGAAAATGGGGGAAAATGGAGAGAAATGGTGAAAAATGGAGAAAAACAGGGAAAATATGGGGGAAAATGAGGGGAAACCGTTGAAAACGTGGGGAGAAATGGTGAAAAAATGGGGCAAAAAGGTGAAAAAACGGGGAAAATATGTGGGGAAACGGTGGAAAAATAGAGAAAAATGGGGAAAATTGGAAAAAACAGGGAAAAAATGGGGGAAAAAAGGAGAAAAAATGGGGAAAAATGGGGAAAAACAGTGAAAAATGGGGGGAAAATGGGGAAAAAATGGGGAAAATGGGAGTGAGGAGCAGGGATCAGGTGCAGCAGGGCACGCCTCAGCTGAGGAGGAAAAACAGAATTTTGGGGAAAAAAGGTGAAAAAATGGGGAGAAAGGGAGAAAAAAGGCGGAAAATATGGGGGAAAATGGGGGACAAACCAGTGAAAAAATGGAGAAAAACACTGAAAAATGGTCCAAAATGGGGGAAATATGGGGAAAAAACAGGGGAAAAGAGGGGGAGAAACAGAAAAAAATTGGAATTCCAAGAGAAAATGGGGAAAATTGGGGAAAAATGGGAAAAAATGGAAAAATGAAGAAATAAATGTTGGAAAAACAGGGGGAAAATGAGGAAAAATTGAGAAAAAAACAGGAAAAAATTGAGAAAAAAATGGGGGGGGGAATGGGGAAAATTAGGAATTCCGGGGAAAAAATGGGGAAAACCAGGAAAAATGGAGAAAAAACCATGGGAAAAACAGGGGAAAGTGAGGAAAAAATGGAGAAAACTTAGGGAAAAAATAGAGGAAAAAAATGGGGGACAATGGGGAAAAAATGGGAAAAATCAGGAAATAATGGAAAAAACTGGAGAAAATCAGGAATTCCTGGAAAAAAAAGGGAATTTTGGGGGTAAAAACAAGGAAAAATGGCAAAAAACCAGAGAAAAATGGAGAAAACTGGAAAAATGGGGGGGAATAGGGAAAAATAGGGAAAACCAGGGAAAAAGGGGGAAAAACACTGGAAAAACAGGTGGAAAATGAGGAAAAATTGAGGAAAAAAAAGGGAAAAAAATGGGAAAAATCAGGAATTCCTGGGTAAAAATAGGGAAAATCAAGAATTCCTAGAAAAACTGGAATTTTGGGGGTAAAACCAGGGAGAAATGGCAAAAAAACAGGGAAAAAATCTGGGAAAACCAGGAAAAAATGGGGAAAAGAGGGAATTCCTGGAAAAAACTGGGAATTTTGGGGGAAATAATGGAAAAAATAGGGGGGAAATGGACAAAAAAGGGAAAAAAAATGAAATTAACCTCCCCTGTAGCGCCCCCTAGGGGCCGGGAAGGGCAGCGGGGTTTGGGATTTTTGGGAATTTTGGGATTTTTGGAATTTTCCAGGGAATTCCAGGAAAAGTTGGGAATACCTTGGGGCTCCCGTCCTGCAGGGGAACTTTCAGGGCAGAGAGGATGGAAGCTTTCTGCATTTCCATCTGGGAAGCTGAAAAAAAATGTGAATTTGGGATGGGAAAATGCCAAGAAATGCCAAATAAATCCCAGAATTATTCTTCAACAAATGCCAGCAGAGCCACAGAAGCTGCCTGGAAAACTCCCCCAAAATTCCCCTAAATGTCTCAATAAATCCCCCCAAAAATATCCCATAAAATCAACAAACACAACCCATAAAACTTCCACAAAAATCTCAGTAAAATTCCTATAAAACCCTGATAAAGACCCCATAAAAACCCCAATAAATCCCAATTAAAATCCCATAAAATTCCCATTAAAACCCCAATAAAACCCCCATAAAAACCCCCAATAAATCCCATTAAAATCCCATAAAATTCCCATTAAAACCCCAATAAAACCCCCCATAAAAACCCCAATAAATCCATAAAATTCCCATTAAAACCCCCATAAAAACCCCTAATAAATCCCATTAAAAACCTCAAATAAACCCCTCTAAACCCCCAATAACTCCCATTAAAACCCCCATTAAACCCCCAATAAATCCCATTAAAAACCCCATTAGAACCCCATTAAATTCACAATAAATCCCATTAAAAACCCCATTAGAACCCCATTAAACCCCCAATAAATCCCATTAAAACCCCACAAAACCCCCAATAAATCCCATTAAAACCCCCACAAAACCCCCAATAAATCCCATTAAAACCCCACAAAAACCCCGATAAACCCCATTAAAACCCCACAAAAACCCCATTAAAACCCCACAAAAACCCCAATAAACCCCATTAAAACCCCACAAAAACCCCAATAAATCCCATTAAAACCCCACAAAAACCCCAATAAATCCCATTAAAACCCCACAAAAACCCCAATAAATCCCATTAAAAACCCCAATAAACCCCCATTTAACCCCCATTAAACCCCCAATAAATCCCATTAAAACCCCCATTAAACCCCCAATAAATCCCATTAAAACCCCCATTAAACCCCCAATAAATCCCATTAAAAACCCCACTAAACCCCCAATAAATCCCATTAAAATCCCCGTAAAAATCCCATTAAAAACCCCAATAAATCCCATTAAATCCCCCATACCAAACCCCACTAAACCCCCATTAAACCCCCATTAACCCCTGCGTGCCCGGCGCTCACGGTGGCTGTTGAGGAGGTGGCGCAGCAGCAGCAGGCGCCCCCTGGCGGTGCCGCTCGGGGCCGCTCTCCAGGCGCGGCAGCAGCCACTGCACCAGGCGCTCCGGGAACGGACCCGCTGCGTTTGGGGCGAAAACGGGCCATTTTGGGAAAATCCTGCCGTTCCGGGGAATCGGGGAGCTCGGCAGGGGGGGATGACGGGGTTTTGGGGAAATCAGGAAAAAAATTGGGGAGTTTTGGGGAAAAAACAGCGATTTTCTGGGGAAAATACGGGAGATTCGGGAGGAGAAAATGGGAAATTTTGGGGAGAACAGGATGGAATTTTGTAGGAAATTTGTGGGATTTTGGGGGAAAATCACGGGATTTTGGGAAAATATGGACAGTTTGGGGGAAGATAACAGGATTTTGGGGGAAATCAGGGAATTTTGGGGGGAAATGGTGGGATTTTGGGGGGAAATCAGGGAGTTTTGGAGTTGGAGCTGCTCTGGGAAGGGGGAAAATCTGGGAAATCTGGGGGAAAATCTTGGAATTTTGGGAAAATCTGAGAGTTTGGGGGGGAATGACAGGATTTTGGGGAAATCAGGGAGTTTTGGGGGAAATCAGGGAATTTTGGAGAAAAATACGTGAAATTTTGGAGGAAAAAATGTGGAATTTTGGGGAGAAAAGGATGGAATTTTGTAGAAAATTTGTGGAATTTTGGGGGAAAATCATGGGATTTTGGGAAAATATGGGGAGTTTGGGGAAAGATAATGGGATTTTGGGGGGAAATCAGGGGATTTTGGGGGGAATTTGTGGGATTTTGGGAAGAATCAGGGAGTTTTGGGAGTTGGAGCCACTCTGGGTTTTGGAAGAAATCAGGGAGTTTTGGAGTTGGAGCCACTCTGGGAATGGACCCGCTGAGTTTGGGGGAAAAACGGGGGATTTTGGGAAAAATCCTGGAATTCTGGGGGAATCCAGGAGCTCGGGAGGGGGGACATGACGGGGTTTGGGGAAATCAGGAAAAAAAATTAAGGATTTTGGGGAAAAAACAGCGATTTTCTGGGGAAAATACGGGAGATTTCGGAGGAAAATTGGTGAAATTTTGGGGAGCAAAGGATGGAATTTTGCAGAAATTTGTGGGATTTTGGGGGGAAATCATGGGATTTTGGGAAAATATGGGGAGTTTGGGGGAAGGTAATGGGATTTTGGGGGGAAATCAGGGAATTTTGGGGGGAATTTGTGGGATTTTGGGGAGAAATCAGGGAGTTTTGGGAGTTGGAGCCACTCTGGAAGGGACCCGCTGGGATTTTGGGGAAAAAACAGAGAATTTTGGTAAAAATCCAGGAATTCTGGGGGGAAATCTGGGAGTTTGGGAGGAAGTGACAGGATTTTGGGAAATCAGGAAAAAAATTGGGGAGTTTTGGGGAAAAAACACCAATTTCTGGGGAAAATATGTGAGATTCTGGAGGAGAAAACGGGAAATTTTGGGGAGAAAAGGATGGAATTTTGTAGGAAATTTTGTGGGATTTTGGGGGAAAATCAAGGGATTTTGGGAAAATATGGGCAGTTTGGGGGAAGATAACGGGATTTTGGGGGAAATCAGGGAATTTTGGGGGGAATTTGTGGGATTTTGGGGAGAAATCAGGGAGTTGTGGGAGTTGGAGCACTCGGGGAATGGACCCGCTGAGTTTGGGGGAAAAACGGGGGATTTTGGGAAAAATCATGGAATTCTGGGGGAATCCGGGAGCTCGGCAGGGGGGACATGACGGGGTTTTGGGGAAATCAAGGAGTTTTGGGAAAAATTTTGGGGAAAAAAACATGAGATTCAGGAGAAAACATGTGAAATTGTGGGGAGAAAATTTGTGGAATTTTGGGGAAAAACATGGGATTTTGGGAAAATATGGGGAGTTTGGGGAAAGAGAATGGGATTTTGGGAGAAAATCATGGGATTTTGGGGGAGAAAATCGAGGATTTTGGAGGAAAATACGTGAGACTTTGGAGGAAAAACCATGGAATTTTGGGGAGAAAGTGATGGAATTTTGTCGAGAATTTGTGGGATTTTGGGGGAAACCAGGGAGTTTTGGTAAAATACGGGAGTTTGGGGGGAAAATCGTGGGATTTTGGAGGAAAATCGTGGGATTTGGGAGGGAATTTGTGGGATTTTGGGGGGAAATCAGGGAGTTTTGGGAGTTGGAGCCACTCTGGGAAGGGACACACTGGGATTTTGGGGAAAAAACAGAGAATTTTGGTAAAAATCCAGGAATTCTGGGGGGAAATCTGGGAGTTTGGGGAGGAAGTGACAGGATTTTGGGAAATCAGGAAAAAAATTGGGGAGTTTTGGGGAAAAAACAGCGATTTTCTGGGGAAAATACGGGAGATTTCGGAGGAAAATTGGTGAAATTTTGGGGAGCAAAGGATGGAATTTTGTAGGAAATTTGTGGGATTTTGGGGGGAAATCATGGGATTTTGGGAAAATATGGGGAGTTTGGGAAAGAGAATGGGATTTTGGGGGGAAATCAGGGAATTTTGGGGGGAATTTGTGGGGATTTTGGGGAGAAATCAGGGAGTTTTGGGAGTTGGAGCCACTCGGGAAGGGACACACTGGGATTTTGGGAAAAAACAGAGAATTTTGGTAAAAATCCAGGAATTCTGGGGGAAATCTGGGAGTTTGGGGAGGAAGTGACAGGATTTTGGGAAATCAGGAAAAAAAATGAGGAGTTTTGGGGAAAAAACAGCGATTTTATATGGGGAGTGTGGGGGAAGATAACGGGATTTTGGGGGAAATCAGGGAATTTTGGGGGGGAATTTGTGGGATTTTGGGGGGAAATCAGGGAGTTTTGGGGGGAATAATGGAGTTTTGGGGATAAATTTTGGGGAATTTTGGGGAAAATCAAGGAATTTTGGAGAAAAATATATGAAATTTTGGAGGAAAAAATATGGAATTTTGGGGAGAAAAGGATGGAACTTTGTAGAGAATTTGTGGAATTTTGGGGGAAATCATGGGATTTTGGGAAAATCCGGGAGTTTGGGGGAAAATCCGGGAAGATTTGGGGGATTTTGGGGGGAAATCAGGGAGTTTTGGGAGTTGGAGCTGCTCTGGGAAGGGACCCACTGGGATTTTGGGGAAAAACCACAGATTTTTGGGAAAAATCCAGCAATTCTGGGGGAAAATCTTGGAATTTTGAGAAAATCAAAGGATTTGGGGGAAATATGGGAATTTTGGGGAAAAACAGAGAATTTCTGGGGAAAATACGTGAGACTTTAGAGAAAAATACACAAAATTTTAAGGAGGAAATTCTGGAATTTTGTCGAAAATTTGTGGGATTTTGGGGGGAAGATAAGGGGATTTTGGGAAAATATGGGGAGTTTGGGGGAAATTTTGGGGGAAAATATTGGCATTTTGAAAAAAATCGGGGAGTTTTGGTGGAAATAAAGGGATTTTGGGGGGGAATATTGGGATTTTGGGGGAAATTGTGGAATTTTGGGAAAATCCAGAAATTTTGGGAGGAAGTAATGGGATTTTGAGGGAAAATCACAAGATTTAGGAAAAAAATAGGGAATTTTGGGGGAAAATTATTGGATTTTCAGGCAAAACTACAAAATTTTGGGGAAACATCAAGGAAGTTTTAATTGAAAAATCATGGAATTTTGGGTGAAAATCATTTGATATTGTGGGTATTATGGGATATTGAGGGAAATGGTGGCGATTTTGGGGAAAATCAGGGAATTTTTGGGAAAATCAAGGAATTTTGGAGGAAAAGAAGGAAATTTTGGGAGAAAATTGTGGAATTTTGGGAAAAATCCAGAAATTTTAGAGAGAAGTAATGGGACATTGGGTAAAAATCAGGGAATTTTTGGGGATAAATAATGGAAATTTGGTGTAAATTTGTGAATTTCTGGAAGGAAATGGTCAAATTTTGGGGGGAAATCGTGGAATTTTGGGGAAATTTGGGAATTCCTGTGGAAATAATAGAATTTTAGGGGAAAATAATGCAATTTTGGACAGGGAATTTGGGGGGTAAATTATGGAATTGGGGAAAAATCAGGGAATTTTGGTGGGAAATGTGGGAATTTAGGGGGAAAACAACAGAATTTGGCAGGAAAATTCAAGGAAATTCAGGGGAAAATCTAGAATTTTGGGAAAATCTGTGAATTTTGGGGAAATAATGAAATTTTTGTGGGGAAAACTCAGGGAATTTTAGGAGTAAACACTGGGATTTTGGGGATAATTGTGGAATTTTGAGGGAAAATCAGGAAATTCCTGGGGAAATAATGGAATTTTGGGGGAAAAGAAGAGAATTTTGGGGAGGAACTCAGGGAGTTTGAGGGGGAATTTTGGGAATTTTGGACTGGATTTGGGGATTTCTCACCCAGGACGGAGAAGCAGCGCAGCAGCTCCGTGTGGTTCTTGCTGCTCGTGGGGATGTTGGGATCAGCTGGAGCACACATCTGGGGGTAAAAAACACGGAAAAATCATGGGAAAATTCAGGGAAAAATTCGGGAAAAATTGCCAGAAAAGTTCTGGAAAGATTTGGGAAAAGTCGGGGAAAATCCCAGGAAAATTCAGAAAAAAATCAGGGAAAATTGGGGGAAAAAATCCTGGAAAAATTCAAGAAAAGTCTGGGAAAAATCCCAGGAAAATTCAGAAAAAATTCAGGAAAAAATTGGGGAAAAAATTCTGGAAAAATTTGGGAAAAGTCGGGGAAAAATCCCAGGAAAATTCAGAAAAAAATCAGGAAAAAAATGGGGAAAAAATCCTGGAAAAATTCAAGAAAAGTCTGGAAAAATCCCAGGAAAGTTCAGAAAAAATTCAGGAAAAAATTGGGGAAAAAATCCTGGAAAAATTTGGGAAAAGTCTGGGAAAAATCCCAGGAAAGTTCAGAAAAAATTCAGGAAAAAAATGGGGAAAAAATCCTGGAAAAATTTGGGAAAAGTTGGGGAAAAATCCCAGGAAAATTCAGAAAAAATCAGGAAAAAATTGGGGAAAAAATCCTGGAAAAATTTGGGAAAAGTCAGGGAAAAATCCCAGGAAAGTTCAGAAAAAAATTCAGGAAAAATTGGGGAAAAAATCCTGGAAAAATGACAGAAAATAAAGGAAAGATCTGGGGGAAATCCTGGGAAAGCCTGGAAAAAAACAGGGAAAAATACCAGAAAAATTCAGGAAAAGTCTGGAAAATGTCTGGGAAAATCCTGGGAAAAATCCCAGAAAAATCCAGGGAAAGCCTAGAAAAAATTGGGGAAAAATCCTGGGAAAATCTCAAAAAAATCACAGAAAAATCCAAGGAAAGCCTGAAAACAATTTGGGGAAAATCCTGGAAAAATTGGGGAAAATTGGGGGAAAATCCCAGAAAAATCCTGGGAAAACTCAAGAAAAAATCCTGGAAAACTTTGGGAAAAAATCTGGGGCAAATCCTGGGAAAGCCTGGAAGAAACTGGGGAAAAATCCTGAAAAAATACGAGAAAAAATCAGGAAAAGTCCAGGAAAATCCTGGGAAAAATTGGGGGAAAATCCCAGAAAAATCCCGGGAAAGTCTGGAAAAAATGGGGAAAAATCCTGGGAAAATTTGGGAAAAGTCTCAGGAAAGCCTGGGAAAAATTCAGGGAAAATTACAGGAAAAATCCTGGAAAAGTCTGGGGAAAAGTGGAAAAAATCCCAGAAAAGAAAAAGAGAAAAGTTCATTAAAAATTCCAGGAAAATCCCAGAGAAATCCTGGAAAATTTGGGGGGAAAATACAGGAAAAATCCCAGAAAAATCCTGAGAAAGCCAGGGAAAAATCTGGGAAAAATTTGGGGAAAATCTTGGGAAAAGATGGGAAAAATCCAGGGAAATTTCAGGAAAAGTTTGGAAAAAATCCCAGGACAGCCTGAGAAAAATTTGTAAAAAATCTGGGAAAAATACAGGGAAAAATATGGGGAAAAGCCCAGAAAAATCTTGGGATAATCTTGGGAAAATCTCCAGGAAAAATCCAGAAAAAATTCAGGGACATTCCTGGAAAAATCCAGGAAAATCCAGCAAAAATCTGGGAAAAATCCAGGAAAATCTGGGGGAAATTTAGGAAAAATTCAGGAAAAAAATTTCAAATATCTGGGAAAAATTCAGGAATAATCCAGGAAAACCCAGAAAAAAATCTGGGAATTTCCCAGGAAAATCTAGAGAAAATTCAGGAAAAATCCAGGAAAAGTTTTTGGTTTTTTTTTTTTTTAATCTGATAAAAATTCTGGGAAAAAAATCCAGAAAAATCCAGAAAATATCTGTGAATTTCCCAGGAAAATCTGGGGGAAATTCAGAAAAAAATCCAGGAAAAGAAAATTCTAAAAATCTGGGGGGGGATTCTGGAGCAATCCATGAAAAGTTCTGGAAAAAACCCAGAAAATTCCAGGGAAAATCCAGGAATTTTTTTTTTTTTTAAATCTCGGAAAAATCCAGGAAAAATTCCAGCAAAAATCTGGGAATTTTCCAGGAAAATCTGGGGGAAATTCAGGAAAAATCCAGGAAAAAAATGTTAAAATCTGTGAAAAATTCTGGAAAAATCCAGGAATTTTTTTTTTCTAAATCTGGGAAAAATTCTGGGAAAAATTCTGGGAAAATCTAGGAAAAATCCAGAAAAATCAGGGAGAAATTCAGGAAAAATACAGGAAAAATTATTTTTAAATCTGAGAAAAATTCTGGAAAAATCCAGGAAAAAAATCTGGGAATTTTCCAGGAAAATCTAGGGGAAATCAGAAAAAATCCAGGAAAAAAATTTAAAATCTGTGAAAAATTCTGGAAAAATCCAGGAATTTTTTTTTTTTTAGAATCTGGAAAAAACCCCAGAAAAATCTAGGAAAAAATCCAGGAAAAAGCTAGGGGGAAAATCCAGAAAAGTTCATGGAAAATCTGGAGGAAATTCAGGAAAAATCCACGGTGGTTTTTTTTTGTGTGTTTTTTTTTTTTTACAATCTGAGAAAATTCTGGAAAAATCCAGGAGAAATTCTGGTAAAAAATCCAGGAAAAAACTGGGGGAAATTCAGGAAAAATCCAGGCAAAATTCAGGAAAATCTGGGAGAAATTCAGGAAAAATCCAGGAAACAGTTTTTTAAAATGTGGAAGAAATCCTGGAAAAATCCAGGAATTTTTTTTTTTTTTTTTTTTAAATCTGGGAAAAATGCTGGAAAAATCGAGGAACAATTTCTTAAACATCTGGGGGAAAATCCAGGAAAAATTCTGGAAAAATCCAGGAACAATTTCTTGAACATCTGGGGAAAATCCAGGAAAAATTCTGGAAAAATCCAGGAACAATTTCTTAAACATCTGGGGAAAAAAATCTGGAAAAATCCAGGAACAATTTCTTAAACATCTGGGGAAAAAATTCCGGAAAAATCCAGGAACAATTTCTTAAACATCTGGGGAAAAAAATCTGGAAAAATCCAGGAACAATTTCTTAAAAATCTGGGGAAAAAAATCTGGAAAAATCCAGGAACCATTTCTTAAACATCTGGGGAAAAAATTCTGGAAAAATTCAGGAACAATTTCTTAAAAATCTGGGGAAAAAATTCTGGAAAAATCCAGGAACAATTTCTTAAAAATCTGGGGAAAATCCAGGAAAAATGCTGGAAAAATCCAGGAACAATTTCTTAAAAATCTGGGGAAAAAATTCTGGAAAAATCCAGGAACAATTTCTTAAACATCTGGGGAAAATCCAGGAAAAATTCCAGAAAAATCCAGGAACAATTTCTTAAAAATCTGGGGAAAAAAATCTGGAAAAATCCAGGAACAATTTCTTAAACATCTGGGGAAAATCCAGGAAAAATGCTGGAAAAATCCAGGAACAATTTCTTAAAAATCTGGGGAAAATCCAGGAAAAATTCTGGAAAAATCCAGAATAATTCAGGAAAGGAATCCAATAAAAACCTGGGAATTTCCTGGAAGAATCCTGGGTGGTTTTGGGGGGAATGCAGGGAATTTGGGGTGGGCATGAATTCCTGACCTGGGCCAGCAGCGCCGCCAGCAGCGGCTCCAGGTGCGGCTCCAGCGCGCGGCTGCCCCGCGCCGCCCACGCCTCCAGCAGCTGGCACAGGCTCTGCAAAATATTGGGGAAATATTGGGGGAAATTGGGAAAATGGGGAAAAAAATTGGGGGAAATATGGGGGGAATTGGGAAAAAAATTGGGGGAAATATGGGGGAAATATGGGGAAGATATGGGGAAAATTGGGGGGAAATATGGGGAAAATTGGGGGAAAATTCAGGGGAAATTGGGGAAAATATGGGGGAAATTGGGGGGAAATATGGGAAATAATGGGGGAAAAATAGCAGGAAATTTGGGGAAATTCAGAGAAAATTTGGGGGAGATATGGGGAAAATTGGGGGGAAATATGGGGAAAATTGGGGGGAAATTGGGGGAAAATTCAGGGAAAATTGGGAGAAATTGGGGGGAAATATGGGAAATAATGGGGGAAAATTTGAGGAAAATACAGGGGAAATTGGGGGGAATTTGGGAAATAATGGGGGAAAAATAGGAGAAAATTTGGAAGATTCTGAGAAAATTTGGGGGAGATATGGGGAAAATTGGGGGGAAACATGGGGAAAAATTGGGGGAAAATTCAGGGGAAATTGGGGGGAAATATGGGGGGAAATTGGGGGGAGAATTTGGGAAATAATGGGGGAAAAATAGGAGAAAATTTGGGAAGATTCTGAGAAAATTTGGGGGAAGATATGGGGGAAAATTGGGGGGAAATATGGGGAAAAATTGGGGGGAAATTCAGGGGAAATTGGGGAAAATACAGGGGAAATTGGGGGGAATATGGGAAATAATGGGGGAAAAATAGGAGAAAATTTGGGAAGATTCTGAGAAAATTTGGGGGAAATATGGGGAAAAATTGGGGGAAAATTCAGGGGAAATTGGGGAAAATCGGGGGAAATTGGGGGGAGAATTTGGGAAATAATGGGGGAAAAAATAAGAGAAAATTTGGGAAGATTCAGAGAAAATTTGGGGGGAGATATGGGGAAAATTGGGGGGAAAATTGGGGGGAATATGGCAAATAATGGGGGAAAATTTGAGGAAAATACAGGGGAAATTGGGGGGAATTTGGGAAATAATGGGGGAAAAATAGGAGAAAATTTGGGAAGATTCGGAGGAAATTTGGGGGAAATATGGGGAAAATTGGGGGGAAATATGGGGAAAAATTGGGGGAAAATTCAGGGGAAATTGGGGGGAAATATGGGGAAAAATTGGGGGGAAAATTCAGGGGAAATTGGGGGGAAATATGGGAAATAATGGGGGAAAAATAGGAGAAAATTTGGGAAGATTCAGAGGAAATTTGGGGGGAAATATGGGGAAAATTGGGGGGAAATATGGAGAAAATTGGGGGAAAATTCAGGGGAAATTGGGGAAAATCGGGGGAAATTGGGGGAAAATATGGGAAATAATGGGGAAAAAATCAGGAGAAAATTTGGGGAAATTCTGAGAAAATTGGGGGGAAATATGGGAGGAATTGGGGGGGAAATATAGGAAATAACGGGGAAAAAATAGGAGAAAATTTATGGGAAAATTCGGAGAAAATTTGGGGGGAAATATGGGGGACAATTGGAGGGAAATTGGGGAACAAATGGGGAAAAAATGAGGAGAAATTTGGGAAAACTCAGAGAAAATTTGGGGGAAATTGGGGGAAATCTGGGAAATAACTGGAAAAAATAGGAGAAAACTTGGGGGAAATATTGGCGGGAAATTGGGGGAAATTAGGAAAAAATTTGGGGGAAAGATGGGAAAATAATTGAGAAAAAATGGGGAAAAAATTAGGAGAAAATTTGGGGGAGATATGGGGAAAAACTGGGGGAAAATTCAGGGGAAATTGGGGGAAAATTGGGGGTAAAATGAGGGGAAATTGGGGGGAAATATGGGGGAAATTGGGGAAAAAACAGGAGAAAATTTGGGAAAATTTGGGGGAAATATGGGGAAAATTAGGGGGAAAATGGGTGGAAGTTGGAGAAAATAGGGGGGAAAATGAGGGGAAATATGGGGGGAATTTGGAAAATAATTGGGAAAAAACTTTGGGGAAATTCAGAGAAAATTTGGGGAAAATATGGGGGAAATTGGGGAGGAAATGGGGGAAAACCAGGAAAATTGGAGGAAAATACGGGAAATAATTGGGAAAATAATTGGGAAAAAATAGGAGAAAATTTGGGGGAAATATGGGAAAAAATTGGCAGAAAATTTGGGGAAATTGGGAGAACATTTGGGGGGAAATATGGGAAATAATTGGGAAAAATTGGGAAAAAATTAGGAGAGCATTTGGGGAAAATATGGGAAATAAGTGGGAAAAAATTAGGAGAAAATTTGGGGGAAAATGGGAAATAATTGGAAAAAATTAGGAGAAAATTTGGGGGAATATTGGGGAAAATTGGGGGAGAATTCAGGAAAAAATGGGGGAAAATTTGGGGACTATCCAGGATAAATCCAGGATAAATTTGGGAAAAAAACCCTGGAAAAATCCTGTGAAAAGCAGAATTTGGGGATGAGTGAAGCACCTTGGAGATGGGGAAGGGCTCCGGGTGCCTCCTGTAGAGCCCCAGCATGGCGGGGAAAGGTGGGGAGAAACTGGGGAGAATTGGGGGGAAAATTGGGGAGAATTGTGGGAAAATTGGGGGGAAACACCTGGGGAATTGGGGGAAATTGGGGGAACTTGAGGAAATGCAGGGTTTGGGGACAGGGAGGCACCTTGGAGATGGGGAAGGGCTCCGGGTGCCTCCTGTAGAGCCCCAGCACGGCGGGGAAAGGTGGAGAGAAATGGGGGGAAACACCTGGGAAATTGGGGGAAAATTGGAGGAAAATTGGGGAAAATTGGTGGGAACTTGAGGAAAAGCAGGGTTTGGGGGGCAGGGGGCCACCTTGGAGATGGGGAAGGGCTCCGGGTGCCTCCTGTAGAGCCCCAGCACGGCGGGGAAAGGTGGGGAGAATTGGGGAGAATTGGGGGGAAAATTGGGGGGAGAATTGTGGGAAAATTGGGGGGAAACACCTGGGAAATTGGGGGAAATTGGGGGAAATTGGGGGGAACTTGAGGAAAAGCAGGGTTTGGGGGCAGGGGGGGCACCTTGGAGATGGGGAAGGGCTCCGGGTGCCTCCTGTAGAGCCCCAGCACGGCGGGGAAATGTGGGGGAAAATTGGGGAGAATTGGGGGGAAAATTGGGGGGAGAATTGTGGGAAAATTGGGGGGAAACACCTGGGAAATTGGGGGAAATTGGGGGAAATTGGGGGGAACTTGAGGAAAAGCAGGGTTTGGGGGCAGGGGGGCACCTTGGAGATGGGGAAGGGCTCCGGGTGCCTCCTGTAGAGCCCCAGCACGGCGGGCAGCAGCCGCGGGAGCTGCTCCTGCAGCTGCTCCGGGGCCAGCAGGGAGCTCATGGGGCCCAGCGCCTCCAGCACGGCCAGGCGCACCTGCGGTGGGGCAGAGAGAGGGGGAGAGGTGGGATTCCTGATTGCAAATCCCAAACCTAACCCCATTCCCAATCCCAAACGCAAACCCAAACCCCAAACGCCAATCCCAAACCCCAAACTCAAACCCAAACTCCAATCCCAAACCCCAAACTCAAACCCAAATGCCTATCCCAATCCCAAACCCCAAACTCAAACCGAAACCCAAACCCCAAACTCAAACCCAAACTCCAATCCCAAACCCCAAACTCAAACCCCAATCCCAAACCCAAATCCTAAACTCAAACCCAAACTCCAATCCCAAACCCCAAGCTCAAACCCCAATCCCAAACCCAAATCCTAAACTCAAACCCAAACTCCAATCCCAAACCCCAAGCTCAAACCCAAACCCAAATCCTAAACTCAAACCCCAATCCCAAACCCAAATCCTAAACTCAAACCCAAACTCAAACCCAAACCCCAAACGCCAATCCCAAACCCAAATCCTAAACTCAAACCCAACTCCAATCCCAAACCCCAAGCTCAAACCCAAACCCAAATCCTAAAGTCAAACCCAAATGCCTATCCCAATCCCAAACCCCAAACTGAAACCCAAACCCAAATCCCAAACACCAATCCCAAACTCAAACCCAAACCCCAAACGCCAATCCCAAACCCCAAACTCAAACCCAAACTCCAATCCCAAACCCCAAGCTCAAACTCAAACCCAAATCCTTAACTCAAACCCAAATGCCTATCCCAACCCCAAACCCCAAACTCAAACCCAAACCCAAATCCCAAACACCAATCCCAAGCTCAAACCCAAACCCCGAACTCAAACCCCAATCCCAAACAAAAATCCTAAACTCAAACCCAAACTCCAATCCCAAACCCCAAAATCAAACCCAAACGCCAATCCCAATCCTAAACCCCAAACTCAAACCCAAACCCTAAACTCAAACCCCAAACGCCAATCCCAATCCCAAACCCCAAACCCCAATCCTACATCCCAAACTCCAAACCCGTTTCCCGCTTTCCCCTCGTGGCTCTGGGCCCATCCCTGATCCCAAACCCCAAACCCAAACCCAAACCCAAGCCCAAGCCCAAACCCAAACCCTATTCCCCAATCCCAAACCCCAAACTCAACCCCAAACCCCAATCCCAAACTCCAAACCTAAACTCCAACCCCCAAACCCAATCCTGATCCTAATCCCAATCCCGACCCCATTCCCACCTTCCTCTCTCAGCTCTGAACCCAACCCAAATCCCAATCCCCGATTCCCAAATCCCAATCCCCAAACCCAATGCTGTTCCCACCTTCCCACTGTGGCCCTGAGCCCATCCCTGATCCCAATCCCAAACCCCAATCCCACTATGGAATCCCTTCTCTGACCCCACTGCAGGCTCAGGGTCTCGAAGGCGGCTCCATCCCAATCCCAACAATCCCAACAATCCCAATAATCCCAACAATCCCAATAATCCCACCTTCCCCTCCCGGCTCTGGGCCCACTGCAGGCTCAGGGTCTCAAAGGCGGCCCCAATCCCAATAATCCCAATAATCCAAATAATCCCAACAATCCCAATCCCAACAATCCCACCTTCCCCTCCCGGCTCTGCGCCCACTGCAGGCTCAGGGTCTCAAAGGCCGCCCCAATCCCAATAATCCCAATAATCCCAATAATCCAAATAATCCCAACAATCCCAATCCCAATAATCCCAATCCCAATAATCCCAAGAATCCCAACAATCCAAATAATCCCACCTTTCCCTCCCGGCTCTGCACCCACTGCAGGCTCAGGGTCTCGAAGGCCGCCCCCACTCCAACAATCCCAATAATCCCAATAATCCCAACAATCCCAATAATCCCAATAATCCCACTCCCACCTTTCCCTCCCGGCTCTGGGCCCACTGCAGGCTCAGGGTCTCGAAGGCGGCCCCAATCCCAATCCCAACAATCCCAATAATCCCAATAATCCCACCTTTCCCTCTCTGCTCTGGGCCCACTGCAGGCTCAGGGTCTCCAAGGCGGCCCCAATCCCAATCCCAATCCCAATAATCCCAACAATCCAATAATCCCACCTTCCCCTCCCGGCTCTGGGCCCACTGCAGGCTCAGGGTCTCGAAGGCGGCCCCAATCCCAATAATCCCAATCCCAACAATCCCAATAATCCCAATAATCCCAACAATCCCAACAATCCCAATAATCCCACCTTTCCCTCTCTGCTCTGTGCCCACTGCAGGCTCAGGGTCTCGAAGGCGGCCCCAATCCCAATAATCCCAACAATCCCAATAATCCCAACAATCCCAACAATCCCACCTTCCCCTCCCGGCTCTGGGCCCACTGCAGGCTCAGGGTCTCGAAGGCGGCCCCCAGCCCTATCCCAACAATCCCAATAATCCCAACAATCCCAACAATCCCAATAATCCCAACAATCCCAATAATCCCAACAATCCCAACAATCCCACCTTCCCCTCCCGGCTCTGGGCCCACTGCAGGCTCAGGGTCTCGAAGGTGGCCCCCAGCTCGGGCGCGAAGGCGTCCCCGCGGATGGTGGGGTCGGGGCGCTGCTCCTGCCCCGCCAGGTACTCCTGGATGCTCTCGCTGAAACGCTGCAGGGCTGGGGAAACGTTCCGGAACGTTCCATGGAATGCCAGGAATTCTTGGAAATTTTGGGGAATTTTTGGGGGATTTTTGGGGGGATTTTTGAGGATTTTAGTTAGAAGTCTGCTCCTGCCCCACCAGGTACTCCTGGATGCTCTCGCTGAAACACTGCAGGGCTGGGGAATGTTCCAGAATGTTCCATGGAATGCCGGGAATTCTTGGGAATTTTTGGTGAATTTTTGGGGGATTTTTTGGGGTTATTTTGGGGGATTTTAGTCAGGCTGCTGCTCCTGCCCCGCCAGGTACTCCTGGATGCTCTCACTGAAACGCTGCAGGGCTGGGGAAACGTTCCGGAACGTTCCATGGAATGCCAGGAATTCTTGGGAATTTTTGGGAATTTTTAGGGATTTTTTGGGGTTATTTTGGGGGATTTTAGTCAGGCTGCTGCTCCTGCCCCGCCAGGTGCTCCTGGATGCTCTCGCTGAAACGCTGCAGGGCTGAGAAAAATGTTCCAGAACGTTCCATGGAATGCCAGGAATTTTGGGGAATTTTGGGGGGATTTTTGGGGATTTTTTTGGGATTTTTGGGGGATTTTAGTCAGGCTGCTGCTCCTGCCCCGCCAGGTGCTCCTGGATGCTCTCGCTGAAACGCTGCAGGGCTGCAGGAATGTTCCGGAACATTCCATGGAATGCCGGGAATTTTTGGGAATTTTTTGGGGATGTTTTTGGGATTTTTTGGGATTTTTCGGGGATTTTTGGGGGTGTTTTTGGGGATTTTGGTCAGGGCGCTGCTCCTGCCCCGCCAGGTACTCCTGGGTGCTCTCACTGAAACGCTGCAGGGCTGGGGAATGTTCCAGAACGTTCCATGGGATTCCGGAATTCTTGGAAATTTTGGGGCATTCTGGGGGGATTTTTGGGGGTATTTTTGGGGATTTTGGTCAGGGCGCAGCTCCTGCCCTGCCAGGTACTCCTGGGTGCTCTCGCTGAAACGCTGCAGGGCTGGGAAATGTTCCAGAATGTTCCATGGAATGCCGGGAATTTTGGGGAATTTTGGGGGGATTTTTGGGGATTTTTTTGGGATTTTTGGGGGATTTTAGTCAGGCAGCTGCTCCTGCCCCGCCAGGTGCTCCTGGATGCTCTCGCTGAAACGCTGCAGGGCTGGGGAATGTTCCAGAACATTCCATGGGATTCCGAGAATTTTGGGGTTTTTTGGGGATGTTTTCCATTCTTTTTTTAGGGAATTTTTCCAGAGTGGTTTTTTTTTTTTTTTTGGAATTTTCCTGGGGTTTTGGGGGGAATTTTCTAGGTTTTTTTGAGAATTTTTCCAAGCTTTTTTTTGGGAATGTTCCCAGGTTATTTGGGGAATTTTCCAGGATTTTTTTTTTCCATTTTCCCGAGGTTTTCTGGGAATTTTCCAGCGAGTTTTTGGGGAATTTTTTCAGAGTTTTTTGGGGAGTTCTCCAGGGTTTTTTTGGGAATTTTTACCGTAGCAGAGGGTGCATTTCATGGAATCTGTCCGGGCCATCCCCAGCAGGGGCAGCAGCGTCCCCAGGATGGAGCTCAGGAAGGGAACCATGCCAAAAACTTGGGAAAAAATTACAGGAAAAGGGTCAAGGACATGGAATTCCCAACATTCCGGCCTGAAATCCCAAAATTCCAGCTTGAAATCCCAAAATCCCAGCCCTAAACTCCAAGATTCCAGCCCCAAATTCAAAACTTCCAGCTTGAAATCCCAAAGTTCCAGCCCCAAATTCCCAAAATTCAAACTCCAAGCCCCAAAATCCCAGCTCCGAATTCCCAAATTCCAGCCTCAAATCCCCAAACTCCCAAATTCCAGCCCCAAAGCCCAAAATTTCAGCCCCAAAGCCTGAAATTCAAAGTTTAAATCCCAAAATTCCAGCCTCAAAACCCAAAATTCCAAATGGAAATCCAAAAATTTCAACTCCAAATCCCAAGATTCTATCCCCTAATCCCAAAATTCAAACAAATCCCAAAATTCCCAGCCCTAAATCCCAACATTCCAGCCCCAAATCCCAAATTTCCAGCCCTAAACCCCAAGATTCCATCCCCAAATTCCCAAACTCCAGCCTCAAATCCCAAAATTCCAGTCCAAATTCCCAAAATTCACGCCCCAAAGCCCAAAATTCCAGCTTGAAATCCCAAAATTCCAACCCAACAGCTAAAATTCAAAACAAATCCCGAAATTCCAGCCTCAAATCCCAAAATTCCAACTGGGAATCTCAAAATTCAAACTACAAATCCCAAGACTCCATTCCCAAATCCCTAAATTCCAGCTTGAAATCCTAAATTCAAAAAAACCCCAAAATTCCACACCTAAATCCCAAAATTCCCAGCCCTAAAATCCCAAATTCCAGCTCCAAATCCCAAAATTCAAACTTCAAATCCTCAAATTCCAAAATTTCAACTGGATATCTCAAAATTCAGACTTCAAATCCCAAAATTCCAGCCTCAAATCCCAAAATCCCAGCCCGAAATTCCCAAATTCCAGCCCCAAATCTCAAAGTTCAAACTTGAAATCCCAATATTCCATCTCCAAATCCCAAAATTCCAACTGGGAATCTCAAAATTCCAACTTCATATCTCAAAATTCAAAAAAATCCCAAAATTCCAGCCCAAGATCTTAAAATCCTGGGCTCAGATCCCAAAATTCCAGCCTGAAATCCCCAAATTCCAAATCCAGTCCCAAATTCCAGCCCCAAATCCCAAATTTCCAGCCCTAAACCCCAAGATTCCATCTCCAAATTAAAAAATTCCAGCTTGAAATCCTAAAATTCTGCCCCAAATCCCAAAATTCCCAGTTTGAAATTGATTTTCCCAGATAAATTCCTGATTTTCCCAGATTAATTCCCAGGTTTTCTTGGCATTATTCCCAGATTTTCCCGAATTAATTCCCAAGTTTTTCTGGATTAATTCCTGAATTTCCCCAAAACAATTCCCAGATTCTCCCTGTAATTCCTGGATGAATTCCCCAGTTTTCCCAGATTTCCCTGGATTCATTCCTGGATTTTCCCAGAATAATTCCCAGGTTTTCCAAGATTTTCCCAGAATTATTCCTGAATTAATTCCTGCATTAATTCCCGGTTTAATTCCTAGATTTTCCCAAGTTAATTCCTGGATTAATCCCTGCGTTTTCCTGGATTAATTCTCTGACTTTCCCACATTTTCCCGAATTAATCCCCACATTTTGCCAGAATAATTCCCAGATCTTCCCAGAATAATTCGCTAATTAATCCCCACATTTTCCTGGATTAACACCTGCATTTTCCCAGAATCATTCCCAGATTAATTCCCACATTTTCCCACATTAATTCGAGAATTAATTCCCTCATTAATCCCCACATTTTCCCTCATCAATCCCCACATTTTACCTCATTAATCCCCACATTTTCCCTCATTAATCCCCACATTTTCCCTCATTAATCCCCACATTTTCCCTCATTAATCCCCACATTTTCCCTCATTAATCCCCACATTTTCCCAGAACAATTCCCTAGTTAATTCCCAGATTTTCCTGGATTAATTACCGCATTTGCGCACGTTAATCCCCATATTTTCTCGAATTAATTCCCTGATTAATCCGCACATTTTCCCCAACTTATTCTCTGGTTAACCCCTCATTTTCCCCTCATTAATCCCCACATTTTCCCCTCATTAATCCCAACATTTTCCCCTCATTAATCCCCACATTTTCCCTCATTAATCCCCACATTTCCCAGATCGCTAATCGCGGCATTTTCCCGGATCAATCTCCAGGTTTTCCCTTATCAATCCCCAGGTTTTCCCGGATCAATTCCCATGTTTCCCCAGATCAATCCCCCCATTTTCCTGAATCAATCCCCACATTTTCCCTGATTAATCTCCACATTTTCCCCAATCAATCCCCAGGTTTTCCCAGATCAATCCCCAGTTTTTCCCAGATCAATCCCCACATTTTCTCTGATCAATTCCCCCATTTTCGTGGATCGTTCCTCACATTTTTGCAGATCAATCCCCACATTTTCCTAGATCTATCCCCAGGTTTTCCCAGACCAATCCCCAGGTTTTCCCGGATCAATCCCCGTGTTTTCCCGGATTAATCCCCACATTTTCCCTCATTAATCCCCACATTTTCCCTCATTAATCTCCACATTTTCCCTCATTAATTTCCTGATTAATCTCTCACTAATCCCCACATTTTCCCTGATTAATCCCCAGTTTTTCCCGGATCAACCCCCAGGTTTTCCTGGATCAATCCCCCCATTTTCCCGGATCAATCCCCACATTTTGCCAGATCAATCCCCCCATTTCCCCTCATTAATCCCCACATTTCCCTGATCAATCCCCACATTTTCCCTCATTAATCCCCTGATCAGTCCCCATTTCCGGATCAATCCCCAGGTTTTCCCGGATCAATCCCCCCATTTTCCCTCATTAATCCCTGCGTTTTCCCAGATCAATCCCCACATTTTCCTGAATCAATCCCCACATTTTCCCGGATCAATCCCCACGTTTCCCTCATTAATCCCCACATTCCCCAGATTGCTAATCGCGGCATTTTCCCAGATCAATGCCCTGGTCTCCCCAGACCAATCCCCCGCTTTTTCCGGATCAATCCCCAGGTTTTCCCGGCTCGATCCCGGTATTTTCCCGGATAAAACCCGGCATTTTCCCGGCTCGATCCCGGCATTTTCCCGGCTCGATCCCGGTATTTTCCCGGCTCGATCCCGGTATTTTCCCAGATCAATCCCGGTATTTTCCCGGATAAAACCCGGCATTTTCCCAGCTCGATCCCGGTATTTTCCTGGCTCAATCCCGGTATTTTCCCGGCTCAATCCCGGTATTTTCCCCGACTCACTCCCGGTATTTTCCCGGCTCAATCCCAGCATTTTCCCGGCTCGATCCCGGTATTTTCCCCGATCAATCCCGGTATTTTCCCTGATCAATCCCCGTATTTTCCCCGATCACTCCCGGTATTTTCCCCGATCAATCCCGGTATTTTCCCGGCTCGATCCCGGTATTTTCCCCGCTCAATCCCGGTATTTTCCCAGATCACTCCCGGTATTTTCCCGGCTCACTCCCGGTATTTTCCCGGCTCAATCCCAGTATTTTCCCCGATCACTCCCGGTATTTTCCCAGCTGGATCCCGGTATTTTCCCGGCTCAATCCCGGTATTTTCCCGGCTCAATCCTGGTATTTTCCCGGCTCAATCCCGGTATTTTCCCGGCTCACTGCCGGTATTTTCCCGGCTCAATCCCGGCATTTTCCCCGATCACTCCCGGTATTTTCCCCGATCACTCCCGGTATTTTCCCCGATCAATCCCGGTATTTTCCCCAATCAATCCCGGTATTTTCCCCGATCAATCCCGGTATTTTCCCCGATCAATCCCGGTATTTTCCCCGATCAATCCCGGTATTTTCCCCGATCAATCCCGGTATTTTCCCCGATCAATCCCGGTATTTTCCCCGATCACTCCCGGTATTTTCCCGGATCAATCCCGGTATTTTCCCGAATCAATCCCGGTATTTTCCCCGATCAATCCCGGTATTTTCCCCGCTCAATCCCGGTATTTTCCCCGATCAATCCCCACATTTTCCCGGATCAATCCCGGTATTTTCCCCGCTCAATCCCGGTATTTTCCCCGATCAATCCCGGTATTTTCCCCGATCACTCCCGGTATTTTCCCCGATCAATCCCGGTATTTTCCCCGATCAATCCCCACATTTTCCCGGATCACTCCCGGTATTTTCCCCGATCACTCCCGGTATTTTCCCCGATCACTCCCGGTATTTTCCCCGATCAATCCCGGTATTTTCCCGGCTCAATCCCGGTATTTTCCCCGATCAATCCCGATATTTTCCCGGCTCAATCCCGGTATTTTCCCCGATCAATCCCGGTATTTTCCCGGCTCAATCCCGGTATTTTCCCCGATCAATCCCCACATTTTCCCCGATCAATCCCGGTATTTTCCCAGCTCAATCCCGGTATTTTCCCCGATCAATCCCGGTATTTTCCCCGATCAATCCCGGTATTTTCCCCGATCAATCCCGGTATTTTCCCAGCTCAATCCCGGTATTTTCCCCGCTCAATCCCCACATTTTCCCCGATCAATCCCGGTATTTTCCCAGCTCAATCCCGGTATTTTCCCCGATCAATCCCGGTATTTTCCCCGATCAATCCCGGTATTTTCCCCGATCAATCCCGGTATTTTCCCCGATCAATCCCCACATTTTCCCGGATCAATCCCGGTATTTTCCCCGATCACTCCCGGTATTTTCCCCGATCACTCCCGGTATTTTCCCCGATCACTCCCGGTATTTTCCCGGATCAATCCCGGTATTTTCCCCGATCAATCCCCACATTTTCCCGGATCAATCCCGGTATTTTCCCCGCTCAATCCCGGTATTTTCCCCGATCAATCCCGGTATTTTCCCCGATCACTCCCGGTATTTTCCCCGATCAATCCCGGTATTTTCCCGGATCAATCCCGGTATTTTCCCCGATCACTCCCGGTATTTTCCCCGATCAATCCTGGTATTTTCCCAGCTCAATCCCGGTATTTTCCCCGATCACTCCCGGTATTTTCCCGGATCAATCCCGGTATTTTCCCCGATCAATCCCGGTATTTTCCCCGCTCAATCCCGGTATTTTCCCCGATCAATCCCCACATTTTCCCGGCTCAATCCCGGTATTTTCCCCGATCACTCCCGGTATTTTCCCCGATCAATCCCGGTATTTTCCCCGATCAATCCCGGTATTTTCCCCGCTCAATCCCGGTATTTTCCCCGATCACTCCCGGTATTTTCCCCGCTCAATCCCGGTATTTTCCCCGCTCAATCCCGGTATTTTCCCCGCTCAATCCCGGTATTTTCCCGGCTCACTCCCGGTATTTTCCCGGATCAATCCCGGTATTTTCCCGGATCAATCCCGGTATTTTCCCCGATCAATCCCGGTATTTTCCCCGATCAATCCCGGTATTTTCCCGGATCAATCCCGGTATTTTCCCCGATCACTCCCGGTATTTTCCCCGATCAATCCCGGTATTTTCCCGGCTCACTCCCGGTATTTTCCCCGCTCAATCCCGGTATTTTCCCCGATCACTCCCGGTATTTTCCCCGCTCAATCCCGGTATTTTCCCCGATCACTCCCGGTATTTTCCCCGATCAATCCCGGTATTTTCCCCGATCACTCCCGGTATTTTCCCCGATCACTCCCGGTATTTTCCCCGATCACTCCCGGTATTTTCCCCGATCAATCCCGGTATTTTCCCAGCTCAATCCCGGTATTTTCCCCGATCACTCCCGGTATTTTCCCCGATCAATCCCGGTATTTTCCCCGATCACTCCCGGTATTTTCCCCGATCAATCCCGCTATTTTCCCCGATCAATCCCGGTATTTTCCCCGATCAATCCCGGTATTTTCCCCGATCAATCCCGGTATTTTCCCCGATCACTCCCGGTATTTTCCCAGCTCAATCCCGGTATTTTCCCGGATCAATCCCGCTATTTTCCCCGATCAATCCCGGTATTTTCCCCGCTCAATCCCGGTATTTTCCCCGATCAATCCCGGTATTTTCCCGGCTCACTCCCGGTATTTTCCCCGATCACTCCCGGTATTTTCCCCGATCACTCCCGGTATTTTCCCCGATCAATCCCGGTATTTTCCCCGATCACTCCCGGTATTTTCCCCGATCAATCCCCACATTTTCCCGGATCAATCCCGGTATTTTCCCCGATCAATCCCGGTATTTTCCCCGATCAATCCCGGTATTTTCCCCGATCAATCCCGGTATTTTCCCCGATCACTCCCGGTATTTTCCCAGCTCAATCCCGGTATTTTCCCGGATCAATCCCGGTATTTTCCCCGATCACTCCCGGTATTTTCCCCGCTCAATCCCGGTATTTTCCCCGATCACTCCCGGTATTTTCCCCGATCAATCCCGGTATTTTCCCCGATCAATCCCGGTATTTTCCCGGCTCAATCCCGGTATTTTCCCGGATCAATCCCGCTATTTTCCCCGATCAATCCCGGTATTTTCCCCGCTCAATCCCGGTATTTTCCCCGATCAATCCCGGTATTTTCCCGGCTCACTCCCGGTATTTTCCCCGATCACTCCCGGTATTTTCCCCGATCACTCCCGGTATTTTCCCCGCTCAATCCCGGTATTTTCCCCGATCAATCCCGGTATTTTCCCCGATCAATCCCGGTATTTTCCCCGATCACTCCCGGTATTTTCCCCGATCAATCCCGGTATTTTCCCCGATCAATCCCGGTATTTTCCCCGATCACTCCCGGTATTTTCCCCGATCACTCCCGGTATTTTCCCGGCTCACTCCCGGTATTTTCCCTGATCACTCCCGGTATTTTCCCCGATCACTCCCGGTATTTTCCCGGATCAATCCCGGTATTTTCCCGGCTCACTCCCGGTATTTTCCCCGATCAATCCCGGTATTTTCCCAGCTCAATCCCGGTATTTTCCCCGATCAATCCCGGTATTTTCCCCGATCAATCCCGGTATTTTCCCCGATCACTCCCGGTATTTTCCCCGATCAATCCCGGTATTTTCCTGGCTCACTCCCGGTATTTTCCCCGATCACTCCCGGTATTTTCCCCGATCAATCCCGGTATTTTCCCCGATCAATCCCGGTATTTTCCCCGCTCAATCCCGGTATTTTCCCCGCTCAATCCCGGTATTTTCCCCGATCAATCCCGGTATTTTCCTGGCTCACTCCCGGTATTTTCCCCGATCACTCCCGGTATTTTCCCCGATCAATCCCGGTATTTTTCCCGATCTCTCCCGGTATTTTCCCGGATCAATCCCGGTATTTTCCCCGATCAATCCCGGTATTTTCCCCGATCAATCCCGGTATTTTCCCGGCTCAATCCCGGTATTTTCCCCGATCAATCCCGGTATTTTCCCCGATCAATCCCGGTATTTTCCCCGCTCAATCCCGGTATTTTCCCCGATCAATCCCGGTATTTTCCCCGATCAATCCCGGTATTTTCCCCGATCACTCCCGGTATTTTCCCCGATCAATCCCGGTATTTTCCCCGATCAATCCCGGTATTTTCCCCGCTCAATCCCAGTATTTTCCCCGATCAATCCCCACATTTTCCCGGATCAATCCCGGTATTTTCCCCGCTCAATCCCGGTATTTTCCCCGATCAATCCCGGTATTTTCCCCGATCACTCCCGGTATTTTCCCCGATCACTCCCGGTATTTTCCCCGATCAATCCCGGTATTTTCCCCGCTCAATCCCGGTATTTTCCCCGATCAATCCCGGTATTTTCCCAGCTCAATCCCGGTATTTTCCCGGATCAATCCCGGTATTTTCCCAGCTCAATCCCGGTATTTTCCCAGCTCAATCCCGGTATTTTCCCCGATCAATCCCGGTATTTTCCCCGATCAATCCCCGTATTTTCCCCGATCAATCCCCACATTTTCCCGGATCAATCCCGGTATTTTCCCCGATCAATCCCGGTATTTTCCCCGATCACTCCCGGTATTTTCCCCGCTCAATCCCGGTATTTTCCCCGATCAATCCCGGTATTTTCCCAGCTCAATCCCGGTATTTTCCCCGCTCAATCCCGGTATTTCCCCGATCACTCCCGGTATTTTCCCCGCTCAATCCCGGTATTTTCCCAGCTCAATCCCGGTATTTTCCCCGATCACTCCCGGTATTTTCCCCGATCACTCCCGGTATTTTCCCCGATCACTCCCGGTATTTTCCCCGATCAATCCCGGTATTTTCCCGGATCAATCCCGGTATTTTCCCCGATCACTCCCGGTATTTTCCCAGCTCAATCCCGGTATTTTCCCGGATCAATCCCGGTATTTTCCCCGATCACTCCCGGTATTTTCCCCGATCAATCCCGGTATTTTCCCAGCTCAATCCCGGTATTTTCCCCGATCACTCCCGGTATTTTCCCCGATCAATCCCGGTATTTTCCCAGCTCAATCCCGGTATTTTCCCCGATCAATCCCGGTATTTTCCCGGATCAATCCCGGTATTTTCCCCGATCAATCCCGGTATTTTCCCCGATCAATCCCGGTATTTTCCCCGATCAATCCCGGTATTTTCCCCGATCACTCCCGGTATTTTCCCCGATCACTCCCGGTATTTTCCCCGCTCAATCCCGGTATTTTCCCCGATCAATCCCGGTATTTTCCCCGATCACTCCCGGTATTTTCCCCGATCACTCCCGGTATTTTCCCCGCTCAATCCCGGTATTTTCCCCCGATCACTCCCGGTATTTTCCCCGATCACTCCCGGTATTTTCCCCGATCAATCCCGGTATTTTCCCGGATCAATCCCGGTATTTTCCCCGATCACTCCCGGTATTTTCCCAGCTCAATCCCGGTATTTTCCCGGATCAATCCCGGTATTTTCCCCGATCACTCCCGGTATTTTCCCCGATCAATCCCGGTATTTTCCCAGCTCAATCCCGGTATTTTCCCCGATCACTCCCGGTATTTTCCCCGATCAATCCCGGTATTTTCCCAGCTCAATCCCGGTATTTTCCCCGATCAATCCCGGTATTTTCCCGGATCAATCCCGGTATTTTCCCCGATCAATCCCGGTATTTTCCCCGATCAATCCCGGTATTTTCCCCGATCAATCCCGGTATTTTCCCCGATCACTCCCGGTATTTTCCCCGATCACTCCCGGTATTTTCCCCGCTCAATCCCGGTATTTTCCCCGATCAATCCCGGTATTTTCCCCGATCACTCCCGGTATTTTCCCCGATCACTCCCGGTATTTTCCCCGCTCAATCCCGGTATTTTCCCCGCTCAATCCCGGTATTTTCCCCGCTCAATCCCGGTATTTTCCCCGATCAATCCCCACATTTTCCCGGATCAATCCCGGTATTTTCCCCGATCAATCCCGGTATTTTCCCCGATCAATCCCCACATTTTCCCGGATCAATCCCGGTATTTTCCCCGATCACTCCCGGTATTTTCCCCGCTCAATCCCGGTATTTTCCCCGATCACTCCCGGTATTTTCCCCGATCAATCCCGGTATTTTCCCCGATCAATCCCGGTATTTTCCCGGCTCACTCCCGGTATTTTCCCCGATCACTCCCGGTATTTTCCCCGATCAATCCCGGTATTTTCCCGGCTCACTCCCGGTATTTTCCCCCGATCAATCCCGGTATTTTCCCCGATCAATCCCGGTATTTTCCCCGATCACTCCCGGTATTTTCCCCGATCAATCCCGGTATTTTCCCCGATCACTCCCGGTATTTTCCCGGCTCAATCCCGGTATTTTCCCCGCTCAATCCCGGTATTTTCCCCGATCAATCCCCACATTTTCCCGGATCAATCCCGGTATTTTCCCCGCTCAATCCCGGTATTTTCCCCGATCAATCCCCACATTTTCCCGGATCAATCCCGGTATTTTCCCCGATCACTCCCGGTATTTTCCCCGATCAATCCCGGTATTTTCCCCGATCAATCCCGGTATTTTCCCCAATCAATCCCGGTATTTTCCCCGATCAATCCCGGTATTTTCCCCGATCACTCCCGGTATTTTCCCCGATCAATCCCCACATTTTCCCGGATCAATCCCGGTATTTTCCCCGATCAATCCCGGTATTTTCCCGGCTCGATCCCGGTATTTTCCCCGATCAATCCCGGTATTTTCCCCGCTCAATCCCGGTATTTTCCCAGCTCAATCCCGGTATTTTCCCAGCTCAATCCCGGTATTTTCCCCGATCATTCCCGGTATTTTCCCCGATCAATCCCGGTATTTTCCCCGATCACTCCCGGTATTTTCCCAGCTCAATCCCGGTATTTTCCCGGATCAATCCCGGTATTTTCCCCGATCAATCCCGGTATTTTCCCCGATCAATCCTGGTATTTTCCCGGCTCAATCCCGGTATTTTCCCCGCTCAATCCCGGTATTTTCCCGGATCACTTCCGGTATTTTCCCAGCTCAATCCCGGTATTTTCCCGGCTCAATCCCGGTATTTTCCCCGCTCAATCCCGGTATTTTCCCAGCTCAATCCCGGTATTTTCCCCGATCACTCCCGGTATTTTCCCGGCTCAATCCCGGTATTTTCCCCGCTCAATCCCGGTATTTTCCCCGATCACTCCCGGTATTTTCCCCGATCAATCCCGGTATTTTCCCAGCTCAATCCCGGTATTTTCCCCGATCAATCCCGGTATTTTCCCCGATCACTCCCGGTATTTTCCCAGCTCAATCCCGGTATTTTCCCGGATCAATCCCGGTATTTTCCCCGATCAATCCCGGTATTTTCCCCGCTCAATCCCGGTATTTTCCCCGATCACTCCCGGTATTTTCCCAGCTCAATCCCGGTATTTTCCCCGCTCAATCCCGGTATTTTCCCCGATCAATCCCCACATTTTCCCGGATCAATCCCGGTATTTTCCCGGATCAATCCCGGTATTTTCCCCGATCAATCCCGGTATTTTCCCAGCTCAATCCCGGTATTTTCCCCGATCAATCCCCACATTTTCCCGGATCAATCCCGGTATTTTCCCCGATCACTCCCGGTATTTTCCCCGATCACTCCCGGTATTTTCCCCGATCAATCCCGGTATTTTCCCCGCTCAATCCCGGTATTTTCCCCGATCAATCCCCACATTTTCCCGGATCAATCCCGGTATTTTCCCCGCTCAATCCCGGTATTTTCCCCGATCAATCCCGGTATTTTCCCCGATCACTCCCGGTATTTTCCCCGATCAATCCCGGTATTTTCCCAGCTCAATCCCGGTATTTTCCCCGATCAATCCCGGTATTTTCCCCGATCACTCCCGGTATTTTCCCAGCTCAATCCCGGTATTTTCCCGGATCAATCCCGGTATTTTCCCCGATCAATCCCGGTATTTTCCCCGATCACTCCCGGTATTTTCCCCGATCACTCCCGGTATTTTCCCAGCTCAATCCCGGTATTTTCCCCGATCACTCCCGGTATTTTCCCCGCTCAATCCCGGTATTTTCCCAGCTCAATCCCGGTATTTTCCCCGATCACTCCCGGTATTTTCCCGGCTCACTCCCGGTATTTTCCCCGATCACTCCCGGTATTTTCCCCGATCACTCCCGGTATTTTCCCCGATCACTCCCGGTATTTTCCCCGATCACTCCCGGTATTTTCCCAGCTCAATCCCGGTATTTTCCCGGATCAATCCCGGTATTTTCCCCGATCAATCCCGGTATTTTCCCCGATCAATCCTGGTATTTTCCCGGCTCACTCCCGGTATTTTCCCCGATCACTCCCGGTATTTTCCCCGATCAATCCCGGTATTTTCCCCGCTCAATCCCGGTATTTTCCCCGATCACTCCCGGTATTTTCCCCGATCAATCCTGGTATTTTCCCCGATCAATCCCGGTATTTTCCCCGATCAATCCCGGTATTTTCCCCGATCACTCCCGGTATTTTCCCCGATCAATCCCCACATTTTCCCGGATCAATCCCGGTATTTTCCCCGCTCAATCCCGGTATTTTCCCCGATCAATCCCGGTATTTTCCCCGATCAATCCCGGTATTTTCCCCGATCACTCCCGGTATTTTCCCCGATCAATCCCGGTATTTTCCCCGATCAATCCCGGTATTTTCCCCGATCACTCCCGGTATTTTCCCAGCTCAATCCCGGTATTTTCCCAGCTCAATCCCGGTATTTTCCCCGATCACTCCCGGTATTTTCCCCGATCAATCCTGGTATTTTCCCGGCTCACTCCCGGTATTTTCCCCGATCACTCCCGGTATTTTCCCCGATCAATCCCGGTATTTTCCCCGATCACTCCCGGTATTTTCCCCGATCACTCCCGGTATTTTCCCAGCTCAATCCCGGTATTTTCCCGGATCAATCCCGGTATTTTCCCCGATCACTCCCGGTATTTTCCCGGCTCACTCCCGGTATTTTCCCCGATCAATCCCGGTATTTTCCCCGATCACTCCCGGTATTTTCCCCGATCACTCCCGGTATTTTCCCAGCTCAATCCCGGTATTTTCCCGGATCAATCCCGGTATTTTCCCCGATCAATCCCGGTATTTTCCCCGATCAATCCCGGTATTTTCCCCGATCACTCCCGGCATTTTCCCGGATCACTCCCGGTATTTTCCCAGCTCAATCCCGCTATTTTCCCGGCTCAATCCCGGTATTTTCCCGGCTGGATCCCGGTGTTTTCCCGGGTGAATCCCGGAAGCCCCGTGGCCATGGCGCTCACCGTTGGCGCAGGCGAGGTCGGCAAGGGCGCGCAGCACGCCGGGCTGGGGCAGCGCGGCAGGCGGGAAGTGCCGCAGCAGCTCCTCCATGACGCGGCTCAGGAAGCGCCGGCCCAGCTCCACCAGCAGCGCCGCGGCCGCCGCCTGCCACTCCCACTGCGCCTCCTGCCGGGGGAATACGGGAGAACGTCGGGGCACGTCCAGGGAAAATACAGGGGAAATTCGGGGGGAAATACGGGGGAAATTCGGGGGAAATTCGGGGGAAATTCGGGGGAAAGTTTGGGGAAAAATCGGGGAAAATTCAGGGGAAATTTTGGGAGAAATCTAGGAAAATTCCGGGAAAAGTCCAAGGAAAAAACACAAAAATTCCAGGAAAAAACCCAGAAAATTCAGGGAAAATTCGGGGGAAAATCGGAGAAAATTCGGGGGGAAGTCGGGGAAAATTTGGGAAAAAATTTGGGGAAAATTCGGGGAAAAATCGGGAAAAGTTCAGGGGAAATCAGGGGAAAATTCGGGGAAAATTTGGGAGAAATTTGGGGAAAATTCGGGGGAAAATTCAGGGAAAATTCAAGGAAATTTGGGGGAAATTTGGGGAAAAATAGGGGAAAATTCAGGCGAAATTTGGGGAAAATTTCGAGAAAAATCGGAGAAAACTCGGGGAAAAATCAGAGAAAAGTCGGGGAAAATTCTGTGAAAAATCACAGGAAAAAACCACAAAAATTCCAGGAAAAAACCCAGAAAATTCAGGGAAAATTCGGGGGAAAATCGGGGAAAATTCAGGGGGAAGTGGGGGAAAATTTGGGAAAAAATTTGGGGAAAAATCGGGAAAAGTTCAGGGGAAATCAGGGGAAAATTCGGGGAAAATTTGGAAGAAATTTGGGGAAAATTCGGGGGAAAATTCGGGGGAAATTTAGGGAAAATTTGGGGAAAAATAGAGGAAAATTCAGGCGAAATTTGGGGAAAATTTCGAGAAAAATCGGAGAAAACTCGGGGAAAAATCAGAGAAACGTCGGGGAAAATTCTGTGAAAAATCACAGGAAAAAACCACAAAAATTCCAGGAAAAAACCCAGAAAATTCAGGGAAAATTCAGGGAAAATCAGGGAAAATTCGGGGGGATGTCGAGGAAAATTTGGGAAAAATTTGGGAAAAAATCAGGGAAAATTCAGGGGAAATTTATGGAAAATTCAGGGAAAATTCGGGGAAAATCTGGGAAAAAAATTATGAAAATTTGGGGAAAATTTAGGGAAAATTTGGGGAAAATTTAGGGAAAATTTGGGGAAATTTGGGAAAAAACCGGGGAAAATTCAGGGAAAATTCAGGGGAAATTTGGGGAAAATTTGGGGAAAATTCAGGGAAACATCTGCAAAAATTCGGGGAAAATTCAGGGAAAATTCAGGGAAACATCGGCAAAAATTTGGGGGAAATTGAGGGAAAAACCAGAGAAAAGTCAGGGAAAATTGAGGGAAAATTCAGGCGAAATTCGGGAAAAATTTGGGGAAAATTCAGGGGAAATTTGGGGGAAATTCAGAGAAAATTTGGGGGAAATTCAAGGGAAATTCTGGGAAAATTAGGGGGAAAATCAGAAAAAATTCAGGGGAAATTCGGGGAAAAATCAGAGAAAAGTTGGGGAAAATTCAGGGAAAAATCAGGGAATATTTGCGGAAAATTTGTGGGAAATTCAGGGAAAAAATTTAGGAAAATTTCAGGGAAATTCTGGGAAAATTTGAGAAAATCCTGGGAAAAATCATGGAAAAAGCCGAGAAAAATCCCAGGAAAAAAATCCGGGAAAATTCCAGGAGAAAACACAGAAAATTCCAGTAAAAATCCAAGAAAACTTAAGGAAAGTTCTGGGAAAATTCCAGGAAAATCCTAGGAAAATTCCAGGAAAATTCTGCAAAAAAACCCCCCAAAACTGTAGGAAAAATCCCAGGAAAAGTCCCGGGAAAATCCCACAAAAATTACAAGAAAATTAAAATCCTGGGAAAATTCCAGAAAAAGCCGGGAATATTTCAGGAAAAATTCCCAGAAAATTCTGGGAAAATTCCAGGAAAAAACCCAGGAAATTCCGGAAATATCCCGGGAAAATTCCAGGAAAAAACCCAAAAATTCTGGAAAAATTCCGGGAAAAAATCCCAGGAAAATTCCAGTGTTTTGGCATTGAGATTTGGGATTTAGGATTGGGAAATGGAATTTTGGTTGGGAATTGGGATGTGAATTCTGGGATTTGGGATTGGGATCAGGATTTGGGATCAGGGATTAACTCAGATTTAGGATTAGGATTTGGGATTGGAAATTCTGGGATTTGAAATATGGACTGGGATTACTTTGGATTTGGGATGGAGATTTGGGATTGGGATTTTGGATTTAGGGTGTGGTTACCTTTGATTTAGGACGAGAATTGCCTTGAATTTGTGATTGGGAATTCTGAGATTTGGGGATTGGGATCAAGATTTGGGATGGGCATTTTGGGATTGGGATTTGGGATTGGGATGGGAATTTAAGGATGTGGGATTACAAATTCTGGGATTTGTGAGTGGAAATTTTGGGATTGGGATTTGTAATTTTGGGATTAGGATTTGGGAATTTTGGGAATAGGATTTTGGAATTTGGGGAATTGCAGGAATTTAGGAATTTGGGATTTTGGAATTTGGGGAATTGGGGGAATTTAGGGATTTGGCATTTTGGAATATGGGGAATTGGGGGAATTTAGGGATTTGGCATTTTGGAATTTGGGGAATTGAGGGAATTTAGGGATTTGGGATGGGAATTTGGGGATTGGGGCGGATATTTGGGTATTTGAGATAGGAATTTAGGGACGTGGGATGGGAATTTTGGGGTTAGAATTTGGGAATTTGAGGAATTGTCGGAATTTAGGGATTAGGAATTTAGGAACTGGGATTGGACTGTAGGGATTTGGGATTGGTATTTGGGGATTGGGATGGGAATGTAGGGATTTGGGATGGGAATTTGGGGATTGGGAATTTGGGGATTGGGAGGGGAATGTAGGGAATTCGGATGGGAATTTGGGGATTTGGGACGGGAATGTAGGGATTTGGGATGGGAATTTGGGGATTGGGAGGGGAATGGAGATTTGGGATGGGTATTTGGGGATTGGGATGGGAACTGAGGAATTTGGGATGGGAATTTGGGGATTTGGGATGGGAATTTGGGGAATCTGGGGATTTGGGATGGGAATTAAGGGATTTGGGATGGGGAATTTTGGGAATTTCAGGATTTGGGAAGGGAATTTAGGAAGGGAATTGAGGGCGTGCTCTCACCTTGGCCCGGGCCATCTCCTGCGCTGCCAGGGCGATGGTGGCGGCGGCCGCGCCCGGGCCCAGCTCCGAGAGGTGCCGGCGAACTACGGCGCCCATGGAGAGCAGGATCAGCGCCCGCTGCGGGGCCGGCAGCTGCAACCCCAAAAACACCAAAATTCAGGGATGGATCTGAGAGCAGGATCAGCGCCCGCTGCGGGGCCGGCAGCTGCAACCCCAAAAACACCAAAATTCAGGGATGGATCTGAGAGCAGGATCAGCGCCCGCTGCGGGGCCGGCACCTGCAACCCCAAAAACACCAAAATTCAGGGATGGATCTGAGAGCAGGATCAGCGCCCACTGCGGGGCCGGCAGCTGCAACCCCAAAAACACCAAAATTCAGGGATGGATCTGAGAGCAGGATCAGCGCCCGCTGCGGGGCCGGCAGCTGCAACCCCAAAAACACCAAAATTCAGGGATGGATCTGAGAGCAGGATCAGCGCCCGCTGCGGGGCCGGCAGCTGCAACCCCAAAAACACCAAAATTCAGGGATGGATCTGAGAGCAGGATCAGCGCCCACTGCGGGGCCGGCAGCTGCAACCCCAAAAACACCAAAATTCAGGGATGGATCTGAGAGCAGGATCAGCGCCCGCTGCGGGGCCGGCAGCTGCAACCCCAAAAAAACCCAAAATTCGGGAATGTGGGCTGGGATCTGGAGAGCAGGATCAGCGCCCCTCAGCGCCTCCTGGAAATCCTAAAAAAAACCAAAAAATTTCCCACATTTCCCCATATATCTCACAAATTTCCAAAAAAAAATCCCTAAAAAGCCCTCCAATTTCCCCAAAATATCTCAAATTTCCCCGAAATCCCCCAAACCCACAACTTGTCATCGTCCCTCAGGCGCTCCCCTCAGCACCGCAGCAGCTCCTCAGGCTCGGCCGCCCCGAGGCCACTCAGGGCCGCCCAGAAATGCCCAAAATCGCAAAAAAAAACCCCCAAATTTTCCCACATTTCCCCAAAATGTCCCCATATTTCTCTGAAAATTCCAAAAAACATCCCCAAAAAGCCCCCGAATTTCCCCAAAATCCCCAAACCCGCACCTTGTCGTTGTCCCTCAGGCGCTCCCCTCAGCACCGCAGCAGCTCCTCGGGCTCGGCCACCCCAAGCCTCCCGGAACTCCCCAAAATCCAAAAAAAATCCCACAATTTCTCCAGATTATTGCCCAAAATCCCTCATATTTCCCAGAAAATTCACAGAAAATGCCTCAAGAAATATAAAAAAAAAGCCACAAAATTCGTAAAACCCCTAGAAAAATCTCCATAACATTCCAAAAAATTGCCAAAAAATTCCCCAAAATCCCCAGAAAATTTAAAAATCCCCAAAAAAATCCCCCAATTTCCCCAAAATCCCAGAAAATCCCCCAAACCCGCACCTTGTTGTCATCCCTCAGGCGCTCCCCTCAGCACCGCAGCAGCTCCTCGGACTCAGCCACCCAAGGCCACTCAGGGCCGCCCGGAAATGCCCAAAATCCCCAAAAAACCCCAAATTTTCCCACATTTCCCCAAAATGTCCCCATATTTCTCACAAAATTCACAAAAACAACCCCAAAAAGCCCCGAGTTTCTCCAAAATGTCTCAAGTTTCCCCAACATCCCCAAAATCCGCCCCTTGTCGTTGTCCCTCAGGCACTCCCCTCAGCACAGCAGCAGCTCCTCGGACTCGGCCACCCCGAGGCCGCTCAGGGCCGCCCGGAAATGCCCAAAATCCCAAAAAAAATCCACTAATTTCTCCAAACTTTCCCCATATGTCTCAGAAAATCCCCCAAAAAGCCACCGAATTTCTCAGAAATCCCCCAAACCTGCACCTTGTCGTTGTCCCTCAGGGTCTCCCCTCAGCAGCGCAGCAGCTCCTCGGGCTCGGCCGCCCCGAGGCTGCTCAGAGCCTCCACAAATCCCCAAAAACCCAAAAAAACCCAAAAAGTTTCCCACATTTCCCCAAAATGTCCCCACATTTCTCAGAAAATTCCCAAAAAAATCCCCAAATTTCCCCAAAATCCCCCAAACCCGCACCTTGTCGTTGTCCCTCAGGCGCTCCCCTCAGCACCGCAGCAGCTCCTCGGGCTCGGCCGCCCCGAGGTTGCTCAGCGCCTCCCACAAATCCCCAAAAACCCAAAAAAACCCAAAAAATTTCCAACATTTCCACAAAAAGTCCCCACATTTCTCACAAAATTCACAAAAACAACCCCAAAAAGCCCCCGAGTTTCTCCAAAATGTCTCAACTTTCCCCAAAATCCCCCAAAATCCGCCCCTTGTCACTGTCCCTCAGGCACTCCCCTCAGCACCGCAGCAGCTCCTCGGACTCGGCCACCCCGAGGCCGCTCAGGGCCGCCCGGAAATCCCCAAACTCCCAAAAAAAATCCACTAATTTCTCCAAACTTTCTCCATATGTCTCAGAAAATCCCCCAAAAAGCCACCGAATTTCTCCGAAATCCCCCAAACCTGCACCTTGTCACTGTCCCTCAGGCGCTCCCCTCAGCAGCGCAGCAGCTCCTCGGGCTCGGCCGCCACGAGGCCGCTCAGCGCCTCCCACAAATCCCCAAAAAAACCCAAAAAGTTTCCCACATTTCCACAAAAAGTCCCCACATTTCTCACAAAATTCACAAAAACAACCCCAAAAAGCCCCCGAGTTTCTCCAAAATGTCTCAACTTTCCCCAAAATCCCCCAAAATCCGCCCCTTGTCACTGTCCCTCAGGCACTCCCCTCAGCACCGCAGCAGCTCCTCGGACTCGGCCACCCCGAGGCCGCTCAGGGCCGCCCGGAAATCCCCAAACTCCCAAAAAAAAATCCACTAATTTCTCCAAACTTTCTCCATATGTCTCAGAAAATCCCCCAAAAAGCCACCGAATTTCTCCGAAATCCCCAAACCTGCACCTTGTCACTGTCCCTCAGGCGCTCCCCTCAGCAGCGCAGCAGCTCCTCGGGCTCGGCCGCCACGAGGCCGCTCAGCGCCTCCCACAAATCCCCAAAAAAACCCAAAAAGTTTCCCACATTTCCCCAAAATGTCCCCACAATTCTCAGAAAATTCCCAAAAAAATCCCCAAATTTCCCCAAAATCCCCCAAACCCGCACCTTGTCGTTGTCCTTCAGGCGCTCCCCTCAGCACCGCAGCAGCTCCTCGGGCTCGGCCGCCCCGAGGCCACTCAGGGCCGCCCGGAAATCCCCAAAATCCCAAAAAAAATCCACTAATTTCTCCAAACTTTCCCCATATGTCTCAGAAAATCCCCCAAAAAGCCACCGAATTTCTCCGAAATCCCCCAAACCCGCACCTTGTCGTTGTCCCTCAGGCGCTCCCCTCAGCAGCGCAGCAGCTCCTCGGGCTCGGCCGCCCCGAGGCTGCTCAGAGCCTCCCACAAATCCCCAAAAACCCAAAAAAACCCAAAAAGTTTCCCACATTTCCACAAAATGTCCCCACATTTCTCTGAAAATTCCCAAAAAAATCCCCAAATTTCCCCAAAATCCCCCAAACCCGCACCTTGTCGTTGTCCCTCAGGCGCTCCCCGCAGCAGAGCAGCAGCTCCTCGGGCTCGGCCGCCCCGAGGCCGCTCAGGGCTGCTCAGAAATGCCCAAAATCCCAAAAAACTCCCAAAAATTTCCCACATTTCCCCAAAATGTCCCCACATTTCTCACAAAATTCCCAAAAAAATCCCCAAATTTCCCCAAAATCCCCCAAACCCGCACCTTGTCGTTGTCCCTCAGGCGCTCCCCTCAGCACCGCAGCAGCTCCTCGGACTCGGCCGCCCCGAGGCCGCTCAGGGCTGCCCGGAAATGCCCAAAATCCCAAAAAACTCCCAAAAATTTCCCACATTTCCCCAAAATGTCCCCACATTTCCCAGAAAATTCCCAAAAAAATCCCCAAATTTCCCCAAAATCCCCCAAACCCGCACGTTGTCGTTGTCCCTCAGGCACTCCCCTCAGCACAGCAGCAGCTCCTCGGGCTCGGCCGCCCCGAGGCCGCTCAGGGCCGCCCGGAAATGCCCAAAATCCCCAAAAAAATCCACTAATTTCTCCAAACTTTCCCCATATGTCTCAGAAAATCCCCCAAAAAGCCACCGAATTTCTCCGAAATCCCCCAAACCTGCACCTTGTCACTGTCCCTCAGGCGCTCCCCTCAACAGCGCAGCAGCTCCTCGGGCTCGGCCGCCCCGAGGCCGCTCAGGGCCGCCCGGAAATCCCAAAAAAAAAAACCCCAAAAAACCCCCAAAATCCCCCGAATTGCCCCGCAATCCCCACCTTGTCGTTGTCCCGGAGGTAGTCCCCGCAGCAGAGCAGCAGCTCCTCAGGCTCGGCGGCGCCGAGGCCGCTCAGCGCCTCCCGCAGCTGCTCCCGCACCTCGGGCTCCGCCTCCGCGCTCGCCTCCAGCAGCGCCGCCGCCAGCCCTGGAACGTTCCAGAACCCCCAGATTCACCTCGGCAATTTCCCAACCTTTTTCCCCTTTTTTTCCTCTATTTGTCCCATTTTTTCCCACATTTTCCCCCTTTTCTCCCCATTTTTCCTCATTTTTTACTTTTTTTCCCCAATTTTCCCCCTAATTTTTTCTCCAATTTTTCCCACTATTTTTCCATTTTTCCCATTTTCCCCATTTTTTCCACATTTCCCCTTTTTCTCCCCCATTTTTCCTCATTTTTAAACTTTTTTCCTCCAATTTCCCATTTTTTCTCCTTTTTTCCCCACTATTTTTCCCTTTTTTCCCCATTTTTCCCTCATTTTTTCCACATTTTTCCCCTACTTTTCTCCCCATTTTTCCCTCATTTTTTTACATTTTTCACCATTTTTTCTCCTGATTTTCCCCCCATTTTTTCTCTTATTTTCCTCATTTTTCCTCTTTTTTTCCCTTCCCCTCCATATTTCCCCCTTTTTTCCCTCCTTTCCCCCCCCACTATTTTTCCCCTTTTTTCCTCATTTTTAAACTTTTTTTTCCAATTTTTCTCCTGCTTTTTCCCCCTTTTTTCCATTTTTTCTCCTTCCCCCCCCCTTTTTTCCCACCATTTTTCTCTTCTTTTCCTCATTTTTCCTCTTTTTCTCTTCCCCCCATATTTTCCCCTACTTTTTCTCCTTTTTTTCCCACTCTTTTTCCATTTTTCCCCATTTTTTCCACATTTTCCCCTTTCTTCTCCCCATTTTCTCCTCATTTTTTTACATTTTTCCCAATTTTTCCCCTAATTTTTTCTCCTTTTTTCCCACTATTTTTCCCTTTTTTCCCCATTTTTCCCTCATTTTTTCCACATTTTCCCCTTTTTTCTCCCCATTTTCCCCTCATTTTTACTTTTTTCCCCAATTTTCCCCCTAATTTCCCCCTTTTTTTCCAATTTTCCCCTTTTGTTCCTAATTTTTCCCCTTTTTTCCAAATTTCCCCCCCTTTCCCCATCTCCCCCCCATTTTCTTACCATTTTTTCTCATTTTTTCTTAATTTCCCCCTTTTTTTTTATCCCCCCCCTACTTCCTCCCTTTTTTCTCTTTTCCCCCATTTTATTCCCTTTTTCCCACCATTTTTTCCTTTTTTTCCCAACCCGCCTCCAGCAGCGCCGCCGCCAGCCCTGGAACGTTCCAGAACCCCGGAGTCACCTCGGCAATTTCCCAACCTTTTTCCCCTTTTCCCCCCGTTTTTCCCTCCATTTTTTTCTGATTTTTTTCCACATTTCCCCCCTACTTTTCTCCCCCCTTTCCCCTTTTCCCTCATTTTTTTACTTTTTTCCCAATTTTTCTCCTGATTTTTCCCTCTTTTTTCCAATTTCTCCCCCATTTTTTCTCTTATTTTCCTCATTTTTCCTCTTTTTTTCCCTCCCCCCCCATATTTCCCCCTTTTTTCCCTCCTTTCCCCCCCCACTATTTTTCCCCTTTTTTCCTCATTTTTTTAAACTTTTTTCTCCAATTTTTCTCCTGATTTTTCCCGCTTTTTTCCAATTTTTTTCTCCTTTCCCCCCCTTTTTCCCCACAGTTTTTTCTCTTCTTTTCCTCATTTTTCCTCTTTTTTCCATTCCCCCCACTTTTTCCCCTATTTTTTTCTCCTTTTTTTCCCACTCTTTTTCCCTTTTTTCTCCCCATTTTTCCCTCATTTTTTACTTTTTTTCCCAATTTTTCCCACTATTTTTCCCTTTTTTCCACATTTTTCCTCATTTTTTCCACATTTTCCCCTTTTTTCTCCCCATTTTTTTGCTTTTTTATTCCAATTTTTCCCCTAATTTTTCTCCTTTTTTCCCACTATTTTTCCCTTTTTTCTCCCCATTTTTCCTCACTTTTATTTTTTTTCTCTAATTTTTCCCCTATTTTTTTTTTCTCAATTTTCCCCACTATTTTGCTTTTTTCCCCCATTTTTCCCCATTTTTTCCACATTTTCCATTTTTGTCTCCCCATTTTCCCGCATTTTTAAACTTTTTTTCCCTCCAATTTTTCCCCTAATTTTTTCTCCAATGTTTTCCCACTATTTACCCCATTTTTTCCCTCATTTTTTCCACATTTTCCCCTTTTTTCTCCCCATTTTTCCCTCTTCTTTCACTTTTTTTTTCCAATTTCCCCTAATTTTTTCTCCTTTTTTTCCCCACTCTTTTCCCCATTTTTCCCCATTTTTCCCCATTTCTTCCACATTTTCTTTTTCTCCCCATTTTCCCTCATTTTTTATTTTTTTTCTCCAATTTTTCCCCTAATTTTTTCTCCTTCTTTTCCCCACTATTTTTCCCTTTTCCCCCCATTTTTCCCTCATTTTTTCCACATTTTCCCCTTTCTTCTCCCCATTTTCCCTCATTTTTTTACTTTTTTCCCAATTTTTTCTCCATTTTTCCCACTGTTTTTCCATTTTTCCCCCATTTTTTCCTCGTTTTCCGCATTTCCCCTTTTTTCTCCCCATTTTCCCTCATTTTTTTACTTTTTTTCCCAATTTTTTCCCTAGTTTTTTCTCCTTTTCCCCACTATTTTTCCATTTTTTCCTCATTTTTCCCTCATTTTTTCCACATTTTCCCCTTTTTTCTCCCCATTTTCCTCCTTTTTTAATTTTTTCCCTAATTTTCCCCTTTAATTTTTTCTCTTTTTTTCCCCCACTATTTTTCCCTTTTTTTCCCCATTTTTCCCTCATTTTTTCCACATTTCCCCTTTTTTCTCCCCATTTTTCCCTCATTTTTTTACTTTTTTTCCCAATTTTTCCCCTAATTTTTTCCTTTTTTTTTCCATTTTTTTCCTTTTTTTTCCCCTTTTGTTCCTAATTTTTCCCCCTTTTTCCAAATTTCCCCCCTTCTTTCCCATCTCACCCCCATTTTTTACTCTTTTTTCTCATTTTTTCCTAATTTTCCCCTTTTTTTCATTTCCCCCCTATTTCCCCCCCTTTTTTCTCTTTTCCCCCATTTTATTCCCTTTTTTCCCACCATTTTTCCCTTTTTTTTCCGCTGCCACCCCTGGAACGTTCCAGAATATCAGAATTCAACACCAGAAGTTCTCCCAACTTTTCTCCTCTTTTTTTTCCTTTTTTCCCCCAATTTTTTCCCCAAATTTTTCCCTATTTTTCCCCATTTCCCCCCATTTTTTCCCTATTTTCCTCCAATTTTCCATTTCCCCCCTATTTTCCCCCATTTTATCTATTTTTTTCCACTTCCCCCCCCCTTTGTTTCCATTTTTCCCCCACCTTTTATCAATTTTTTCCATTTTTTTTCTAATTTTTTCCCATTTTTCCCTTATTTCCCTCCTTTTACCATTTTCCCCAATTTTTCCTCAATTTCTACCCATTTTTTCCAATTTTTCTCCACTTTTCCCCCTTTTTCCTCCTTATTTTCCGCTTTTTCCCTTTTTTTTACATTTTTGCCCCAACATTTTACCCCAATTTTTTCCTCCTTTTTTCCCAACTTTTTTCCCAAATTTTTCCTCTTTTTTCCCATTTTGCCCCCATTTTTGCCATTTTCTCCCTACCCTTTTTTTTATTTTTTCCATTTTTTCCCTATTCCCCCTTCCCCCCCCCTTTTTTTCCTTTTCCCAACCTTTTTTTCCCCAACTTTTCCCAAGGCTTTTTCCATTTTTTCACATTTTTTCCCTTCCCCTCTTTTTTTTTCCTTTTTCTCCATTTTCCCCCCATTTTTTCCCCAATTTTCCCATGGGAAAACCAGACTGGAAAATGTGGGAATTCCCAATTCCTGCAGGAAAACCAGCTGGAAATTTGGGAAAACTGCCTGGAATTCCCAATTTTCAAAGGAAAACTGAGCTGGAAATTTGGGAATTCCCAATCCCTGCAGGAAAACCAGACTGGAAATGCGGGAATTCCCAATCCCTGTTGGAAAACCAGGCTGGAAATTTGGGAAAAATGACCAGAATTCCCAATTCCTTTGGGAAAACCGGGGCTGGAAATGTGGGAATTCCCAATTTTCCTAATAAAGTGGGGTTGGGAATGTGAGAATTCCCAATCCCTATTGGAAAACCAGGCTGGAAATTTGGGAATTCAAAAATCCTGTTGGAAAATCAAGCTGGAAATTTGGGAAAAGTGGCCAGAATTCCCAATTTTCATAGGAAAACCGGGGCTGGAAATGTGGGAATTCCCAATCCTTGTTGGAAAACTGAGCTGGAAATTCAGGAATTCCCAATTCCTGCTGGAAAACTGAGCTGGAAATTCGGGAAAACCGGGCTGGAAATTCAGGGAAATTGGCCACAAATCCCAATTCTGTGGGAAAACCGGGGCTGGAAAGTTGGGAATTCCCAATTCCTCTTGGAATACCAGGCCGGAACTGTGGGAATTCCCAGTTTTCCTGTTGGAATTCCCAGTTTTCCTGCTGGAATTCTGGGCCGGAGCTGTGGGAATTCCCAGTTTTCCTGCTGGAATACCAGCACAGAACTGTGGAATTCCCAGTTTTCCTGCTGGAATACTGGGCCAGAACTGTGGGAATTCCCAGGTTTCCTGCTGGAATTCCCAATCGCTCTTGGAATACCAGGCCAGAACTGTGGGA
>NW_026990015.1:0-51970 GCF_036417665.1 Passer domesticus | reverse complement strand
TTTGTGGGGATTTTGGGTGGAATTTTTGGGATTTTTGGGCTTTTCCTTGGATTTTGGGCGGAATTTTGGGGGATTTTGGATTTTTTAGGTTGAATAATTCAGATTTTGGGGCTTTTCCCTTGGATTTTGGGTGCAATTTGTGTGATTTTGGGCTTTTGCCTTGGATTTTGGGTGGAATTTTTGGGATTTTGGATTTTTGGGTGGAATAATTCAGATTTTGGGGCTTTTCCCTTGGATTTTGGGACGAATTTGTGGGATTTTGGGTGGAATTTGTGGGATTTTGGGTGGAATTGTCTCGATTTTGGCTAGAATTTCCGCCATTTTGGGTGGAATTTTCGCGATTTCGCCCGGAATTTCGGGATTTTCTCCCGGGAATCCCGGATTTTTGTAAATTTTGGGCATTCCCCCTGCCCAGGTGGCGGGGGCGGGGCGGCTGGTGACGCTGGCGCTGCGCCCCACCGGGGTTTGGGGTGGGAATTTCGGAATTTTGGGTGGAACTCTTGGGGATTTTGGGTGGAATCATTGCGATTTTGGGCTTTTCCCTTTGATTTTTGGGGTTTCTTCTTGGGAACTGGGTGGAATTCTTGGATTTTTGGGTGGAATCATTCAGATTTTGGGGTTTTCCCTTGGATTTTGTGGGATTTTGGGTGAAATTCTCAGGATTTTTGGGTTTTTTTCTAGAGATTTTGGGTGGAATTTGGTGGGATTTTGGGCTTTTCCCTTGGATTTTGGGTGGAATTTTTGGGATTTTGGATTTTTTGGGTGGAATAATTCAGATTTTGGGGCTTTTCCCTTGGATTTTGGGTGGAATTTGTGGGATTTTGGGTGGATTTTCTTGATTTTGGGTGGAATTTTCTCAATTTTGGGTGGAATTGTCTCGATTTCGGGTGGAATTTTCACGTTTTCACCTGGAATTTTCGCGATTTCGCCCGGAATTTCGGGATTTTCTCCCGGGAATCCCGTGTTTTGTAAATTTTGGGCATCCCCCCTGCCCAGGTGGCGGGGGGCGGGCGGGCTGGTGACGCTGGCGCTGCGCCCCACCGGGATCTTCGGGGAGCGGCACCCCCTGCTGGAGCTCTTCTACCGGCGGGGGAGGGGCCTGGGGGGGGCGCGTGCCCCGCACCCCTCCCCCCCAACGCCGAGCACGGGCGCGTCTACGCAGGTGAGGCACACCTGGGCACACCTGGGCACACCTGGGGGGGGAAACGGGGAAAAAACGGGAAAAAACGGGGAAAAAATGGGGAAAAATAGGAAAAAAAATGGGAAAAAAGTGCAAAAAAATGGGGGGAAATGAGGTAAAATGGACACCTGGACACACCTGGGCACACACCTGGGGGGGGAAATGGGGAAAAAATGGGAAAAAAACGGGGAAAAAAATGGGGAAAAATAGGAAAAAAATGGGGAGAAATACGAAAAAAAGGGAAAAAATAGGAAAAAAATGGGAAAAAAAGTGCAAAAAAATGGGGGGAAATGAGGGTAAAATGGACACCTGGACACACCTGGGCACACCTGGGCACACCTGGGCACAGCTGGGCACACCTGGGGGGGGAAACGGGGAAAAAACGGGAAAAAACGGGGAAAAAATGGGGAAAAATAGGAAAAAAATGGGAAAAAAGTGCAAAAAATGGGGGGAAATGAGGTAAAATGGACACCTGGACACACCTGGGCACACACCTGGGGGGGGGAAATGGGGAAAAAATGGGAAAAAACGGGGAAAAAATGGGGAAAAATAGGAAAAAAATGGGGAGAAATACGAAAAAAAGGGAAAAAATAGGAAAAAAATGGGAAAAAAGTGCAAAAAAAATGGGGGGAAATGAGGTAAAATGGACACCTGGGCACACCTGGGCACACACCTGGGGTGAGAAATGGGGAAAAAATGGGGAAAAGTGGGGGAAAAAATGGGAAAAAAATTGGGGAAAAAATGGGGGTAAATGGGGAAAAGTGGGGGGAAAATGGGGAAAAAATGGGGGAAAATGGGGGTAAATGGGGAAAAGTGGGGGGGGAAAATGGGAAAAATGGGGGAAAAAATGGGGGAAAAAGGACACCTGGGCACACCTGGTCATTAAAATCTCCCCCAACCCCCCAAAAATCCCAGATTTCCCCATAAAATCCCCAAATTTCACCCAAATTTCATCAATTTTCACCCAATTTTCACCATAAAACCCCAAAAATCCCCGAATTTTCCCAAAAACTCCCCCGTTTTCCCCCCAGGAAACGTGGCCTGGATGGACGTGCTGGCTGCCCAAAACCCCCAAAATCCCCCCAGAAAATCCCCAAATTTCCCTAGAAAATTGTCCAAAATCCTTGAATTTCACCCAGATTTCAGTGTAAAATCCCCAAATTTTTGGCCAAAACCCCCAAATTTTGTCTCAAAACATCTTGAAATCCCAAAAAAAAAATCCCAGAATTATTTAAAAAAAGAAAGGCCTGAATTTCCCCTAAAAAAATCCTCAAATTTTGTCCAATTTTCACCCAATTTTCGCCATAAATCCCCAAAAATCCCCCAAAAATCCCCGAATTTTCCCAAAACTCCCCGTTTTCCCCCCAGGAAACGTGGCCTGGATGCACGTGCTGGCCGCCCCGCGCCGCCCCGCGCCCGCCCGGCCTCGGTGGGCGGCCAGTTCTTCTTCTGCTACGACGCGTCGCCCTGGGCGCCCTACGAGGAGTTCAACCTGCTGCTGCTGGGCCCCGCCGGCATCTCGGGGGGCCCCCCGCGTCCCCCCGCGGCTCTCGGCGCTCCTGGCCTGGCTCAACGGCCTCCTGAGGGAAATTTTGGGGCGCTTCGGGGTGTGCTGGGCCGCCGCTGCTGAACCCCTACACCTGGGCCGTGGCCTCCACCCCGTTCAGCGTCCGCACGACAAGGGCCGAGCGCCACTTGGGCTACCGGCCGCTCTTCTCTGGGAGGAGGCCCGGGACAGGACGGCGCGCTGGGTCCGGCAGCTGGGCGGGGCCTGAGATGGGGAGGAAAACGGGGGGAAATGGGAAAAAACAGCGAAAAAACTGGGGAAATCGGTGAAAAAATGGGGAAAATTGGTGAAGAAATGGGGAAGAAAGGGTTAAAATATGGCGGTTTGGGGCTGAGGTTGAGGTGGGTGTGGACGTGAAGGGGTTAAAAACGGGGAAAAATTGGAAAAAATGGGAAAAATCGGTGAAGAAATGGGGAAAATCAGTGAAGAAATGGGGAAGAAAGGGTTAAAAAATGGCGGTTTGGGGCTGAGGTTGAGGTGGGTGTGGACGTGAAGGGGTTAAAAATGGGGAAATCGGTGAAAAAATGGGAGCGAAATGGAGAAGAAAGGGTTAAAAATCCTGGTTTGGGGCTGAGGTTGAGCCTTGGTGTGGGTGTGGACGTGAAGGGTTAAAATGAAAAAAAGGGGAAAAAAACGGGGAAAAAATCCATGAAAAAATGGGGAAAATGGAAAAAAGCAGGAAAAATGTGGAAAATTATAAAAGTGGGAAAAACTGGAGAAAAACGGTGGAAAAATGGGGAAAACGAGTGAAAAATGGTAAAAAAATGGAGAAAAAAATGGAAAATTGGGAAAAATGAAAAAAAAAAAGCAGGAAAAAATCTGGAGAAAAATGGATGAAAAAATGGGAGAAAATGGGGGGAAAAAAAGAAAAAAACGGAAAAAAAAATCAGGAAAAAATGGAGGAAAAATCGGGGGGAAAAGAGGGCAGAATGGGGTGAGAAAAGCGGATTTTGGGGCGCTTCGGGGTGTGCTGGGCGCCGCTGCTGAACCCCTACACCTGGGCCGTGGCCTCCACCCCGTTCAGCGTCCGCACCGACAAGGCCGAGCGCCAGCTGGGCTACCGGCCGCTCTTCTCCTGGGAGGAGGCCCGGGACAGGACGGCGCGCTGGGTCCGGCAGCTGGGCGGGGCCTGAAGGGGTTAAAAACGGGGGGAAATGGGAAAAAACGGCGAAAAAACGGGGAAAATCGGTGAAAAAACGGGGGAAATCGGTGAAAAAATGGGAGAGAAATGGGGAAGAAAGGGTTAAAATTGGCGGTTTGGGGCTGAGGTTGAGGTGGGTGTGGACGTGAAGGGGTTAAAATGGACAAAATGTGAAAAATTGGGGAAATCGGTGAAAAAATGAGAAAATTTGGGTGAAAAAATGGGGAAGAAATGGGGAAGAAAGGGTTTAAAATGGCGGATTGGGGGCTGAGGTTGAGGCTGGTGTGGGGTGTGGACGTGAAGGGGTTAAAACGGGAGAAAATGTGAAAAAATGGGAAAAATCGGTGAAAAAATGAGAAAATTTGGTGAAAAAATGGGGAAGAAATGGGGAAGAAAGGGTTAAAATGGTGGATTGGGGGCTGAGGTTGAGCCTGGTGTGGGTGTGGACATGAAGGGGTTAAAAAGGGTTAAAAAGGGGTTAAAAAACGGTGAAAATGTGAAAACTGGGTAAAATTAGTGAAAAAATGGGGAAGAAATGGGGAAGAAAGGGTTAAAAATGGCGGATTGGGGGCTGAGGTTGAACCTGGTGTGGGTGTGGACGTGAAGGGGTAAAAATGAAAAAAAAAGGGAAAGTAAAAGGAAAAAAAATGGGAAAAATCCATGAAAAAAAATGGGGAGATGGAAAAAATTGGGGGAAATGATGAAAAATGGTGAAAATTGGAAAAAATGAGAGAAAAATGGAGAAAAAATTGGAAAAAAAGAGAGAAAAATGGTGAAAATGGAGAAAAATGGAAAATGGTGAAAAACAGGCAAAAATACAGGAGAAAATGAGGAAAAAATGGAGAAAAACTGGAGAAAATGGGGGGGAAACAGGAAAAAATCAGGAAAAATGGGAGAAAATGGAGGAGAAAATGGGGGGGGGGAAACAGGGAAAAATGGAGGGGGGAAGTTGGAGGGAAAATGGGGGAAAAACCAGAAAAAATGGTAAAAAAACCCAAGAGAAAATAGGGAAAAAAAAATTGAGGGGAAAGGAAGAAAATCAGGATTTGGGCCTGACCCTGATCCTGAGGGAAATCCAGGCCGGGATTTGTTCCTGATCCCAGTCTAGGCCAGGCTTTGGGCCTGATCCTGATCCTGGGGAAATCCAGGCTGGGATTTGTTCCTGATCCAGTCTAGGCCAGGCTTTGGGTCTGATCCTGGTCTAGGCCGGATTAATCCTGATCCCGATTGCAGGCCGGGATTTAATCCTGATCCCAGTCTAGGCCAGGCTTTGGGCTTGATCCCGATCCTGAGCGAAATCCAGGCCAGGATTTACTCCTGATTCCAATCTGGGCCGGGCTTTGGGTCTGATCCTGATCCAGGCCGGAATCCCAAGCCAGGCTTTGGGCCTGATCCTGGTCTGGGCCGGGATTTAATCCTGATCCCAGTCTAGGCCAGGCTTTGGGCCTGATCCTGATCCTGAGGGAAATCCAGGCCGGGATTTGTTCCTGATCCCAATCTAGGCCGGGCTTTGGGTCTGATCTGGATCCAGGCCAAAATCCAGGCCAGGGTTTAATCCTGATCTAAGTCTAGGCCAGGCTTTGGGCCTCATCCTAGATCCAGGCTGGAATCCAGGCCGGGATTTGCTCCTGATCCCGATCCAGGCCAGGACTTAATCCTGATCTAGGATCCTGATCCTAATCCCAATCTAGGCCAAGTTTTGGGTCTGATCCCAATCCAGGCCAGAATCCAGGCCGGGATTTAATCCCGATCCTGACTCAGGCCGGATCCAGGCCCTGGATTTGATCCAGATCCAGGCCGGGATTTGTCCCTGATCCCGATCCTGATCCTGGATCCAGGCCAGGCTTTGTCCCTCATCCTGATCCTGATCCAGGCCAGGATTTGTCCTTGATCCTGATCCTGATCCCGATCCAGGCCAGGTTTTGATCCCAATCCAGGCTGGGATTTGCTCCTGATGCTGATCCTGGATCGAGGCCAGGTTTTGATCCTGATCCTGATCCTGGATCCAGGCCAGGCTTTGTCTCTGATCTGATCCTGATCCTGGATCCAGGCCAGGCTTTGCTCCTGATCCCGATCCAGGCTGGGCTTTGTCCTTGATCCTGATCCTGATCCCGATCCTGGATCCAGGCTGGGTTTTGCTCCTGATCCAGGCCGGGATTTGTCCTGATCCCAATCCTGATCCTGGATCCAGGGCAGGATTTGCCCCTGATCCCGATCCAGGCCGGGCTTTGTCCTTGATCCTGATCCTGGATCCAGGCGGGATTTGCTCCTGATCCCGATCCAGGGCCGGGATTTGTCCTTGATCCTGATCCTGATCCCGATCCAGGCCAGGTTTTGATCCTGATCCTGATCCTGATCCAGGCCGGGTTTTCGATCCTGATCCCGATCCAGGCCAGGCTTTGTCCCTTGATCCTGATCCTGATCCCGATCCAGGCCAGGTTTTGTCCTTGATCCTGATCCTGATCCTGATCCTGATCCTGATCCAGGCCAGGATTTGTCCCTGATCCTGATCCCGATCCAGGCCGGGTTTTGATCCTGATCCCGATCCAGGCCAGGTTTTGTCCTTGATCCTGATCCTGATCCTGATCCTGATCCAGGCCAGGATTTGTCCCTGATCCGGATCCCGATCCAGGCCGGGTTTTGATCCTGATCCTGATCCAGGCCAGGATTTGTCCCTGATCCGGATCCGATCCAGGCCGGGTTTTCCCCCGATCCCAAAGAAATTCCAGGCTTTTCCCCCAAAATCCCATCCCCGAATCCACTCCGCGTTTTCCCCCTCCCGATCCCCTTCCCCATCCCCTTAATTTCATTTTTTTTGGGTGAAATTCGAATAAAACCGTTAAAAAAAAAAGTTTTTTTTGTGTTAAATTTCGGGAATTCCGACAAAATTCGGGATTTCCTTTCAATTCGAGAGGATTTTGGGGCGAAAAAAGGGGAAATTGGGGGGTTTCCGATGGGATTTGGCCGCTGCTGGAGGGGGGGGAGGGGCAGCACCTGGCGGGGGTGGGGGAGGGGCGGCTCCCAAATTTGGGGGGGCGCAGCTGCCGCCCCTCCCCCACCCCCCCCCCCGGGGTTATTTTTGGGTTCTTTTCCCACCGGGGCCTTTTTAGGGTAAAAGCGGCGCGCGCCGCCCCTCCCCCACCCCCCCCAAGCGAGGCCCCTCCCCCACCCCTCCCGAAATGACCCCGAGTCCCCTCCCCCACCCCCAAAATCCCCTCCGAAAATCCCGAAAAAATTAAAATAATTTTTTTAAAAAAGCCTCTAAAATTGTCCAAATGTTGGCCCCAAAAAATATTTTAAAATCCTCCCAAAATATTAAAAATCGAAATAAATCCCCAAAAATTCTGTCCTAAATTGTCAAAAATTCCTCCCCCCAAAAATCAGGGAAAAATAAAAAAGAAATCCCCAAAAAATTGCCCCCAAAAATGAATAAATAAAAATTGCCCCAATATCTTCCTAAAAATCCCCAAAATTTTCCCCTAAAATCTCCCAAAATTCCTCCCAATAATCTCCTAAAATTCTCCTTTTAATTTGCCCCAAATCCCACCAAAATCTTCCCAAAAAAATTCTCCCAAAAATAAGAAAAAAATTCCTAAAATACTCCAAAAAATTTTAAAGATCCCCCATAAAAAATCCCCAAAATTCTCCCTAAAATCTCCCCCAAATTGTCCCAAAATCTCTTGAATTTCTCAAAAAAAACCCCAAAAATTCTCCCTGAAGGAAAAAAAAATTCCTCCAAAATCCACAAAAATTATCCCAAAATTCCCAAAAAATTCACCCCAAACTCTCTCAAAAAAAACCCAAAAACCCCAAATTTCCACCAAATTTCCCCCAAAAATTCCCCCAAAAATCTCAAAAAAACCCCAAATTTCCTCCAAATTTTCCAGAAAAAAATCACCCAAAATTCTCAGAAAAAACCCAAAAAAACCGCAAATGTCCCCCAAATTTCCCCGAAAAATTCACCCCAAACTCTCTCAAAAAAACCCCCAAAAAACCCCAAATTTCCCCCAAAATTCCAAAAAAATTCCCCCCAAAACTCTCTCAAAAAAAACCCCCAAAAACCCCAAAAACCCCCAAATTTCCCCCAAAATTCCCCAAAAAATCACCCATAATTCTCAGAAAAAAAACCCCAAAAAACCCCCAAATTTCCCCCAAAAATTCACCCAAAATTCTGGGGGGGAAAAAAAACCCCAAAAAACAAAAAACAAATTTCCCCCAAATTTCCCAAAATAATTCATCCAAAATTCACTAAAAAAAAATAAAAATCCGCCCCAAAAACCTCAAAAACCCCAAAATTCCCCCAAAATTCTCTTAAAAAAAAAAATCCCCCCAAATTTCAAATAAATCCCCCCCAAAACCTTTCCTGCCCCTCCCCCACCCCACAAATCCCCCCTCAGGCCCCCTCCCCCCCTCCTCCCCCCCCGCTCCGGTTTCACCCGGGAACCCAAAACCGCCCCTCCCCCACCCCCAAACCCGCCCCTCCCCCACCCCCAAACCCGCCCCTCCCCCACCCCCCTAAATCCCCTCCTGGCCCCTCCCCCACCCCCAATTTGCCCCTCCCCCCACCCCAAATTCTCGCCCCACCCCCCGAGCCGCCCCTCCCCCACCCCGATGACCCCAGGGGAGGACGCGACCTTTGACCTCCAGTGGGGGGAGGGGATTTGGGGACGTTTGGGGGACAATTTTGGGGAATTTTGGGGGGATATTATATTTTGGGTTAAATTTGGGGAATTTTGGGGGAATTTGGGGCCATTTTTCAAACATTTTGGGGCAATTTTTAAAACATTTTGGGGCAATTTTTGAGGATTTTTGGGGAATTTGGGGGATTTTTTTTTTAATTTTGGGTGAATTGGGGACTTTAAAAAAAATTTTTGGATCCATTTTTGGAGGATTTTTGGGGTAATTTCTTAAAAATGTGGGGCCATTTTTAGGGAATTTTGGGGTGATGATTTGGAAATTTTGGGTCATTTCTGGAGGAATTTTGGGGTCATTTTTGGGTGATTTTGGGGTCATTTTGGGACAATTTTTGAGGCATTTTTGGGGCAATTTTGGGGCCAATATTGAGATTTTTTTGTGCCAATTTGGGGATTTTTTGGGGCACTTTTAGGGGAAATTTTGGTTCAAATTTTGGATAATTTTGGGGCCATTTTTGGGGAATTTTGGGGGGATTTGGGGTCCAGTTTTGGGGACTTTTGGTGCCATTTTTAGGGCTTTTTTGGGCTCATTTTTGAGCATTATTTTTTTAATTTTGGGACCATTTTGGAGTCATTTTTAAGGCAATTTGGGGGTCCATTCTTGAGTAAATTTTTTTGCCATTTTTGATGTATTTTGGGGTCATTTTTGGGTCCATTTTGGAGGATTTTTAGCTCCAGTTTTTAGGAACTTTTTGCCGATTTTTTCAGAATTTTTGCTCCATTTTTGGGTCAATTTTTTTGTGATTTCGGGGCCATTTTTGCAGATTTTTTTTGCCGTTTTTGGGGGGATTTTGGCTCTGTTTCTGAGGAAATTTTTTTGCCTTTTCCCCCCCATTTTCCCCCAATTTTCCCCCAAATTTTCCCAAATTTCCCCCAAATTTTCTCCAAATTATCCCCAAATTTCCCCCAATTTTCCCCAAATTTTCCCCAATTTCCCCCAAATTTTCCTCAATTTGCCCCCAAATTTCCCCAATTTTTTCCCCCAAATTTCCCCAAATTTCCCCCAATTTTCCCCCAAATTTCCCCCAATTTCCCCACATTTTCCACCAAATTTCCCCCATTTTTTCCCCAATTTTTCCCCCAAATTTTTCCCCAATTTTCCCCAATTTTCCCCAATTTTCCCCCAATTTCCCCCATTTTCCCCCCAAATTTTCCCCAATTTTTCTCCAATTTTCCCCAATTTTTCTCCAATTTTCCCCAATTTTTCCCCAATTTTTCCCAAATTTCCCCCATTTTTCACCAATTTTCCCCAAATTTTCCCCAAATTTCCCCCAATTTTTTCCCCAATTTTCCCCCAAATTTTCCCAAATATCCCCAAAATTCCCCCAATTTTTCCCCAATTTAGTCCCAATTTTCCCCAATTTTTCCCCAAATTCCCAAAATTTCCCCCATTTTTCCCCAAATTTTCCCCCAATTTTCCCCAAATTTTCCCCCAATTTTCATCAAATTTTCCCCATTTTTCCCCCAAATTTTCCCCAATTTTCCCCAAATTTTCCCCTCATTTTCCCCCAAATTTTCCCCAATTTTCCCCAAATTTTCCCCCCATTTTTCCCCAAATTTTCCCCCAATTTTCCCCAATTTTTCCCCAATTTCCCCCAGTTTTTCCCCAATTTTTCCACCAATTTTCCCCCAATTTTCCCCAAATTTCCCCCAATTTTTCCCCAATTTTCCCCCAAATTTTCCCAAATATCCCCAAATTTTCCCCCTAATTTCCCCTCATTTTTCCCCCAAATTTTCCCCAATTTTCCCCCCCATTTTCCCCCAATTTCCCCCCAAATTTCCCCCAAAATTTCCCCAAATTTCCCCAATTTTCCCCAATTTTCCCCCATTTTTTCCCCAATTTTCCCCAAATTTTCCCCAATTTTTCCCCAAATTTTCCCCAAATTTTCCCCCAATTTTTCCCCAATTTTCCCCTAATTTTTCCCCAATTTTCCCCCATTTCCCCCCAATTTTCCCCCATCCTCCCCTCCCCCCTTTCCTCCCCTCCCCCCCCCCAGCCCCTCCCGTCCATCACTCCCGAAATAGCCCCGGCCGGGGGGGGGAGGGGCGGGGCTGAAAGCGACACCCGGGGTGGGGGAGGGGCCCCTTGGGGGGGGGCCTCCCCCCCTTTTTAACCCCCGCGCGCTCCCCCCCCTCCCCCAAAACGCCCCGAGCGGCGGCGGCCGAAATTTGGGGGGGGGGGGCGATGAAAAATTCCAATTTTGGGGCTTTTTCCCCCTTTTAAGTCCATTTTTTGGGGGGCTTTTCCCTTTTAATTCGATTTTTTTTGGGGGGGCGATTTAATTTAATTTTTAACCCTTTTTTCCCCGAAATTTTAATTGGATTTTTAATTATTTTTGGGGGGAGCTTAATTTAATTCCCTTTCTTTTTTTCCCTTTATTCTAATTTTTTCTTCTTTTGGGGCAGTTTTTTCCTTTTTTTTTCCCCCTTTTTCCCCTTTATTTTCCCCCTTTTTTTCCCATTTCCCCCCTTTTTTTCCCCCTTTTTTCCCCCCTTTTTTCCCCCCCTTTTTTCCCCATTTTTCCCCCTTTTTTTCCCCTTTTTTTCCCCATTTTTTTCCCCTTTTTTCCCCCATTTTTTTTAAATTTTCCCCTAATTTTAATTTTTTAAGTGTTTTGGGGTGAGACCTTTGGGTTTTTGGCGGGATGGAGAACGCTCACGCCAAAACGGCCGAGGAATGTTTGGCCTTTTTCGGGTGTGAGCGAGAGCGTCGGGCTGAGCCCCCGAGCAGGTCAAGAGGAGCCTCGAGAAATACGGACCCAATGGTGAGAAAAAAACAAAGTTTTGGGCCATTTTGGGCGATTTTGGGAAAATTTGGGGGATTTGGGAGCAAAAAAAGGGAATTTTGGGGGATTTTTTTGGGATTTTTTGGGATTTTTTGGCGATTTTTTAGGATTTTATTCTGATTTTATTCAGATTTTTGGGGGGTGATTTGGGGGATTTTAGAGAGGATTTGGGATTTGAGGGAATTTGGGATTTTTTGGGGATTTTTGGGGGATTTTTGGGGGATTTTTAGGGATTTTTTAGGATTTTTTAGGATTTTATTCTGATTTTATTCAGATTTTCCGGGTGATTTGGGGGATTTCAGAGAGGATTTGGGATTTGAGGGAATTTGGGAATTTTAGGGAATTTTTTGGGATTTTTTGGGGATTTTTTTGGGATTTTTGGGGGATTTTTTAGGATTTCATTCAGATTTTATTCTGATTTTTTGGGGTGATTTGGGGGATTTCAGAGAGGATTTGGGATTTGAGGGAATTTGGGATTTTTTTGGGGATTTTGGGGGGATTTTTGGGGGGTTTTTTAGGGATTTTTTTGGATTTTTTGGATTTTTTGCAGATTTTTTAGGGATTTTATTCAGATTTTATTTAGATTTTTGGGGTGATTTGGGGGATTTTAGGGAGGATTTGGGATTTGAGGGAATTTGGATTTTTAGGATTTTTTAGGGATTTTTTAAGGATTTTTTAGGGATTTTTTTGGGATTTTTGGGGGGGTTTTGGGGGTTTTTGGGGGTGAGCGAGAGCGTCGGGCTGAGCCCCGAGCAGGTCAAGAGGAGCCTCGAGAAATACGGACCCAATGGTGAGAAAAAATAAAATTTTGGGCCATTTTGGGGCGATTTTGGGTCGATTTGGGGGATTTGGGAGCAAAAAAAGGGAATTTTGGGGGATTTTTTGGGGATTTTTTGGGATTTTTTGGCGATTTTTTAGGATTTTATTCAGATTTTATTCAGATTTTTTGGGGGTGATTTGGGGGATTTTAGGGAGGATTTGGGATTTGAGGGAATTTGGGATTTTTTGCAGATTTCTTGGGGATTTTTTGGGGATTTTTAGGGATTTTTTTGGATTTTTTGCAGATTTTTTAGGATTTTATTCTGATTTTATTCAGATTTTTGGGGGTGATTTGGAGGATTTTAGAGAGGATTCGGGATTTGAAGGAATTTGGGATTTTTTGCTGATTTTTGGGGGATTTTTAGGGATTTTTTGGGATTTTTTTGGGATTTTTTTTGCAATTTTTTAGGATTTTATTCTGATTTTATTCAGATTTTTGGGGGTGATTTGGGGGATTTCAGAGAGGTTTTGGGATTTGAGGGAATTTGGGATTTTTTTGGGGATTTTTGGGGGATTTTTAGGGATTTTTTTTGATTTTTTGGGATTTTTTGCAGATTTTTTAGGATTTTATTCTGATTTTATTTAGATTTTTTTGGGGTGATTTGGGGGATTTCAGAGAGGATTTGGGATTTGAGGGAATTTGGATTTTTAGGGATTTTTTTGGGATTTTTTTAGGATTTTTTAGGGATTTTTTTGGGATTTTTTGGGGGGTTTTTGGGGGTTTTTGGGGTGAGCGAGAGCGTCGGGCTGAGCCCCGAGCAGGTCAAGAGGAGCCTCGAGAAATACGGACCCAATGGTGAGAAAAAATAAAATTTTGGGGCAATTTTGGGCGATTTTGGGTCGATTTGGGGGATTTGGGAGCAAAAAAAGGGAATTTTTTGGGATTTTTTGGCGATTTTTTGGGATTTTTTGGCGATTTTTTAGGATTTTATTCAGATTTTATTCAGATTTTTTGGGGGTGATTTGGGGGATTTTAGGGAGGATTTGGGATCTGAGGGAATTTGGGATTTTTGGGGGATTTTTGGGGATTTTTTAAGGATTTTTTAGGGATTTTTTAGGGATTTTTTTGGGGGTTTTGGGGGGTTTTTGGGGTGAGCGAGAGCGTCGGGCTGAGCCCCGAGCAGGTCAAGAGGAGCCTCGAGAAATACGGACCCAATGGTGAGAAAAAACAAAGTTTTGGGCCATTTTGGGCGATTTTGGGAAAATTTGGGGGATTTGGGAGCAAAAAAAGGGAATTTTTTTGGATTTTTTGGCGATTTTTTGGGATTTTTTGGCGATTTTTAGGATTTCATTCAGATTTTATTCAGATTTTTGGGGTGATTTGGAGGATTTTAGAGAGGATTCGGGATTTGAAGGAATTTGGAATTTTAGGGAATTTTTTGGGATTTTTTGGGGATTTTTAGGGATTTTTTTGGGAGTTTTTGGGTTTTTTGCTGATTTTTTAGGATTTTATTCAGATTTTATTCAGATTTTTTGGGGTGATTTGGGGGATTTCAGAGAGGATTTGGGATTTGAGGGAATTTGGGATTTTGGGGGGATTTTTTGGGGATTTTTTGGGGATTTTTGGGGGATTTTTTAGGATTTCATTCAGATTTTATTCAGATTTTTGGGGTGATTTGGAGGATTTTTAGAGAGGATTCGGGATTTGAAGGAATTTGGGAATTTTAGGGAATTTTTTGGGATTTTTTGGGGATTTTTTGGGGATTTTTTGGCAATTTTTTAGGATTTCATTCAGATTTTATTCAGATTTTTTGGGGTGATTTGGGGGATTTTAGAGAGGATTTGGGATTTGAAGGAATTTGGGATTTTTTGCACATTTCTTGGGGATTTTTTGGGGATTTTTTGGGATTTTTTTGGATTTTTTGCAGATTTTTTAGGATTTTATTCTGATTTTATTCAGATTTTTGGGGGTGATTTGGGGGATTTTAGAGAGGATTTGGGATTTGAGGGAATTTGGATTTTTAGGGATTTTTTTAGGATTTTTTTCGGATTTTTTGGGGATTTTTTAGGATTTTATTCTGGTTTTTTTCAGATTTTATTCAGATTTTTTGGGGTGATTTGGGGGATTTTAGAGAGGATTTGGGATTTGAGGGAATTTGGGAATTTTAGGGAATTTTTTGGGATTTTTTGGGGATTTTTTGGGATTTTTTGGCAATTTTTTAGGATTTCATTCAGATTTTATTCAGATTTTTGGGGTGATTTGGAGGATTTTAGAGAGGATTCGGGATTTGAAGGAATTTGGGAATTTTTGGGGATTTTGGGGGGTTTTTGGGGTGCCCGAGGGCTGAGCAGGTCAAGAGGAGCCTCGAGAAATGCGGTGAGAAAAAAATGGAATTTTGGGCGGATTTTAGGAAATTTTGGGGGGATTTAATAAAATTTGGGGCCATTTTGGGGGAATTTTTAGGGATTTTTTTTTTTTTTTTCATTTTTCTTGGGTTTATTTGGGATTTTATTCTGATTTTTTTTTGTTTGGGGATTTTTTTTGAGGATTTTGGGGAATTTTGGGGGAGAAAAGGAGATTTTGGGGGGATTTGTTTGGGATTTTTGGGGGATTCTGACATTTCTGGAGGGGTTTGAGGGGGATTTGGGGATTTTTGAAATTTTTCTTTCCGTTTTTTGGGGTTTTTTGGGGGGATTTTGGGGAAATTTGAGGGGTTTTGGGGAGGTTTTGTCAGAATTTTGTGATTTTTTTGAGGATTTTTTGGGAAATTTGGGGGTTTTGGGGGATTTTTTGGGGGGATTTGGGGATTTTTCGGGGGGAGAGAAATGGGGGATTTGGGGAAATTTGGGGGGATTCGGGGATTTATTTTTTTCGGGGAGGTTTTGGGGGGATTTTAGAGCATTTTTGGTGGATTTTTGGGATGTTTTTGGGGCATTTTTTTTATTTTGGGGGAGGATTTGGGGGAGATTTGGGGATTATTTTGTTATTGGGGGATTTGGGGGGAATTTGGGGGGATTTGGGGGGATTTTGGGAAGGTTGGAGGGGATTATTTTGGGGGTTTTTTGGGGGGATTTGGGATTTTTTTTTACATTTTTTGGGAATTTTGGGGGGAATTTTGGATTTTTTGGGGGGATTTTGGGGGATTTTGGGAAGGTTGGAGGGGATTTTGAGGGATTTGGGGATTATTTTGGGGTTTTTTGGGGGGGATTTGGGATTTTTTTTTTACATTTTTTGGGAATTTTGGGGAGAATTTTGGATTTTTTGGGGGGATTTTGGGGGATTTTGGGAAGGTTGGAGGGGATTTTGAGGGATTTGGGGATTATTTGGGGTTTTTTGGGAAGGATTTGGGATTTTTTTTTACATTTTTTGGGAATTTTGGGGAGAATTTGGGGATTTTGGGGGGATTTTGGGGGATTTTTGGGGGGATTTTGGGGGATTTTGGGTCCCCTCTAACGTGTCCCTTCCTCCCCCACAGAGCTGCCGGCAGAGGAAGGTGAGTGACAGCCCCAAAATGCCCCAAAATGCCCCAAAAATTCCAAAAAATGACCCCAAATACCTTTAAAAATGACCCAAATATCCCTAAAAAAGCCCCAAAAAATCTCCCCTAAAACGCTCAAAAAACCCCAACTCCAAATGTTCTCCAAAAATCCCCTGAAATGCTTTAAAAGTCCCCAAATTGCCCCAAAAATGTCCCAAAAACTCCCAAAAATCCTCAAAAATCCCCTAAATTGTTCAAAAAATCTCTGAATTTCCCCAAAAACGCACAGAAAGTTGCAAAAAGCCCCAAAAAACTCCCAAAAAACTCCCAAAAATTACTCCAAAAAAAGCCCCAAAAATTCCCCCCCAAAAAAGCCCCCAAAACTCCCAAAAAATTTCCAAAAATTACTCAAAAATGCCCCCAAAAAAAAGCCCAAAATCCCCTAAAATGCTCAAAAAAGCCCCAAAAATTCCCAAGAATTCCTGAATTTTCCCAAAAATCCCCAAAAATTCCCGGATTTTCTCCCAAAAATTCCAAATAAAAACCCCAAAATTCCCCTAAAATGCAAAAAAAAAATTCCCAAAAACTCCTCAAAATTCCCAAAATTCCCCTAAAATTCCCCAATTTTCCCGAATTTTCCCAAAATTCCCGGATTTCCCCCCAAAATTTCCAAATTTTCCCCAGAAATCCCAAATAAAAACCTCAAAATTCCCCTAAAATGCCAAAAAAAATCAAAAAAATCCTCAAAAAACTCCCCAAAAATTCCCAAAATTCCCCTAAAATTCCCAAAATTCCCGAATTTTCCCAAAATTCCCAGATTCCCCCCAAAATTCCCGAATTCCCCAAAAAATTCCAAATAAAAATCCCAAAATTCCCCTAAAATGCCAAAAAAATCCCAAAAAATCCTCCAAAAACTCCCCAAAAAATTCCCAAAAACATCCTAAAATTCCCTAAATTTCCCAAATTTTCCCAAAATTCCCGAATTCCCCCCAAAATTCCAAATAAAACCCCCAAAATTCCCCTAAAATGCAAAAACATCCCCAAAAATCCTCCAAAAACTCCCCAAAAATTCCCAAAATTCCCCTAAAATTCCCAGATTCCCCCCAAAATTCCCGAATTCCCCCCAAAAATTCCAAATAAAAACCCCGAAATTCCCCTAAAATGCCAAAAAAATCCAAAAAAATCCTCAAAAAACTCCTCCAAAAATTCTAAAAATCCCAAATTTCCCCTAAAATTCCCCAAAATTCCCAGATTTTCCCCTAAAATATCCAAATAAAAACCCGAAAATGCCCAAAAAAATCCTCCAAAAACTCCTCAAAAATTCCCAAAATTCCCCAAAATTCCCCAAATTTTCCCCCAAAATTCCAAATAAAAACCCTAAAATGCCAAAAAAATCAAAAAAAATCCCAACAAATCCTCAAAAAACTCCCCAAAAATTCCCCAAATTCCCCTAAAATTCCCCAAAATTCCCGAATTCCCCCCAAAATTCCAAATAAAACCCCCAAAATTCCCCTAAAATGCAAAAACATCCCCAAAAATCCTCCAAAAACTCCCCAAAAATTCCCAAAATTCCCCTAAAATTCCCAGATTCCCCCCAAAATTCCCGAATTCCCCCCAAAAATTCCAAATAAAAACCCCGAAATTCCCCTAAAATGCCAAAAAAAATCCAAAAAAATCCTCAAAAAACTCCTCCAAAAAGTCTAAAAATCCCAAATTTCCCCTAAAATTCCCCAAAATTCCCAGATTTTCCCCTAAAATATCCAAATAAAAACCCGAAAATGCCCAAAAAATCCTCCAAAAACTCCTCAAAAATTCCCAAAATTCCCCAAATTTTCCCCCAAAATTCCAAATAAAAACCCTAAAATGCCAAAAAAATCCAAAAAAATCCCAACAAATCCTCAAAAAACTCCCCAAAAATTCCCCAAATTCCCCTAAAATCCCCCAAATTTCCCGAATTTTCCCAAAATCCCCGGATTTCACCCCAAATTTCCAGGCAAGTCCATCTGGGAGCTGGTGGTGGAGCAGTTCGAGGATCTCCTGGTGCGGATCCTGCTCCTGGCCGCCTGCATCTCCTTCGTGAGTCACCAAATCGATAAAAATGGACCAAAATACCCGGAAATGGCATGAAAATGTCGGTCGGGGGGATTTGGGGAAAAAATCGGGAAAAATTTGGGAAAAAAATGGGATTTTTGGGGAAAAAATTTGAATTTTTTGTGATTTTTTTGCTGATTTTTTGGAGAATATTTTTGAATTTTTTTTGATTTTTGGGAGATTTTTCCTCAGATTTTTCACTGTATTTTTTGTGATTTTTTCGGGATTTTTTTTGAGAATTTTTTTGATTTTTTTTGATTTTTTTGGGAGATTTTTCCTCAGATTTTTCACGGAATTTTTTTGTGATTTTTTTGCTGATTTTTTTGAGAATATTTTTGAATTTTTTTTTTTATTTTTGGGAGATTTTTCCTCAGATTTTTCACTGAATTTTTTGTGATTTTTTTGCTGATTTTTTTGAGAATATTTTTGAATTTTTTTTTGATTTTTGGGAGATTTTTCCTCAGATTTTTCACTGAATTTTTTGTGATTTTTTTGCTGATTTTTTTGGAGAATATTTTGGATTTTTTTTTGATTTTTGGGAGATTTTTCCTCAGATTTTTCACTGAATTTTTTGTGATTTTTTCGGGATTTTTTTGAGAATTTTTTGGATTTTTTTTTAAATTTTTGTGGGATTTTTAGGGAGAATTTTTTAATTTTTTCTGGAATTTTTGGGGGAAGTTTTCTGGGCTTTTTATTGAAATTTTTTGTGATTTTTTCGGGATTTTTTTGAGATTTTTTTTTTTTACCCTGGGATTTTTTTCAGGATGTTTCTGGTATTTTTGTTGGATTTTTGGTGAGATTTTTAAAAATTTCTTGTGATTTTTGGGGGGATTTTTTTGGGGGAAATTTCTGGGATTTTTGGGGGGATTTTTTGGGCATTTCTTGGGGAAATTCTGGGATTTTTTTCTGCAATTTCTGGGATTTTTCTGGGATTTTTAGGGGGTTTTTCTGGGATTTTGGGGATTTTGGGGTTTTTTTGGGGATTTTTGGGCAACGGGAGCAGTTCGAGGATCTCCTGGTGCGGATCCTGCTCCTGGCCGCCTGCATCTCCTTCGTGAGGCACAAAATGGGGCAAAAAAATTCAAAAATATCCCTAAAATTTCACTCGCCGGGATTTGGGGTTTTTTTGGGAAAAAATTGGGGGAATTTCGGGGAAAAAAATGGGATTTTTGGGGGAAGAATTTGAATTTTTTGTGATTTTTTTGCTGAATTTTTTGAGATTTTTTAAATATTTTTTTTTATTTGGGAGATTTTTCTCAGAGTTTTTAACTGGATTTTTTATGATTTTTTTCGGGATTTTTTTGAGGATTTGGGGGGATTTTTCTGGAATTTTTGGGGATTTTTTTTAGAATTTTTTTATTTTTCTGGGATTTTTGGGGGCATTTTTATTGAATTTTTTTGTGATTTTTGGGGTTTTTTTTAATTTTTCTGGAATTTGGGGGGGGTTCAGGGATTTTTATTGAAATTTTTTGTGATTTTTTTTATTTTTCTGGGATTTTTATTGAAATTTTTTTGTGATATTTTTGGGGATTTTTTGAGAATTTTTGGATTTTTCTGGGATTTTTTTTTGGAATTTTTTAAAATTTTTCTGGGATTTTGGGGGGATTTTTTCTGGGATTTTTATTGAACTTTTTGTCGATTTTTGTCGTTTTGTTATCGATTTTTGGTGATTTTTTGGGTGATTTTTTCAGGATTTTTTTGTTGATTTTGTATGATTTCTTTGTCGATTTTTGGGGGTTTTTTTCAATTTTTGGCGATTTTTTGCCATTTTTTTGTGATTTTTTGGACGATTTTTGTGATTTTTTTGGTGATTTTTTCACGATTTTTGGGCGATTTTTTCACGATTTTTGGTGATTTTTTTCATGATTTCTCACAAATTTTACACAATTTTTTCACTATTTTTTGCCCTTTTTTTTGCTATTTTTTGTTGATTTTTTCCCGATTTTTGGGCGATTTTTTCCCGATTTTTCCGTGATTTTTTCGTGATTTTCCCGCGATTTTTGGTGGGATTTCCACGGGATTTTTTGCGATTTTTGGGGCTAAACTTTGGGATTTTTGATGTTTGACACTCCTGTCCCCAAGGTGCTGGCCTGGTTCGAGGAGGGCGAGGAAACCATCACGGCCTTCGTCGAGCCCTTCGTCATCCTCCTCATCCTCATCGCCAACGCCGTCGTCGGCGTCTGGCAGGTGGGCGCAAGTTTGGGGACAGTTTGGGGGATTTTGGGACATTTTGGGGACATTTGGGGACTTTTGGAGACCTTTGGGACTTTGGAGATTTGGGGACATTTGGGGGATTTTGGGGGATTTTGGGGATTTGGGGGATTTGGGGACATTTTGGGACATTTGGGGACATTTTGGGATTTGGGGACATTTGGGGACTTTGGAGATTTGGGGACATTTGGGGGATTTTGGAGATTTTGGGATTTTGGGGACATTTTGGGGACTTTGGAGATTTGGGGACATTTGGGGGATTTTGGGGACCTTTGGGGGATTTTGGAGATTTTGGGATTTTGGGGACATTTTGGGGACATTTTGGGGACATTTTGGGGACATTTTGGGACATTTGGGACTTTGGAGATTTGAGGACGTTTGGGGGATTTTGGGGATTTGGGATTTTGGGGACATTTGGGGAATTTGGGGACATTTGGGGACATTTGGGGGATTTGGGACATTTTGGGATTTTGGGGACATTTGGGGACATTTTGGGGACTTTGGAGATTTGGGGACATTTGGGGGATTTTGGGGACCTTTGGGACTTTGGAGATTTGAGGACGTTTGGGGGATTTTGGGGATTTGGGAGATTTGGGGACATTTGGGGGATTTTGATGGTTTTGGGATTTTGGGGGATTTTGGGACATTTGGGACATTTTGGGACTTTAGGGACATTTGGGGGATTTTGGAGATTTTGGGATTTTGGGGACATTTTGGGATTTGGGGACATTCAGGACTTTGGGGACATTTGGGGACATCGAGGGGATTTGGGGACATTTGGGGATATTTTGGGGTTGGGGACATTTGGGGAACTTTGGGGACATTTGGGGGATTTTGGAGACCTTTGGGGATTTGGGGACATTTGGGGACATTTTGTGACTTTGGGGACATTTGGGGACATTCAGGACTTTGGGGACATTCTGGGATTTTGGGGAATTCCGACAATTTCAGGGATTTGGGGACATTTGGGGACAGTTTGGGACATTTGGGGACTTTAGGGGGTTGGGGACATTTGGGGATTCGGGGACTTTGGGGACATTTTGGCGACTTTTCGGAATTTTGGGGGATTTGGAAATTTTGGGGACACTTGGGGACATTTGGGGACATCGAGGGGATTTGGGGACATTTTGGGGACATTTGGAACACTTTGGAGACCTTTGGGACTTCGGGGATTTGGGGACCTTTGGGGGATTTGGGGACATCTGGGGACATTTGGGGACATTGGGAGCATTTGGGGGATTCTGGCGGATTTGGGGACGTTTTGGGGAGGTTCGGTGTCCCTTGTGGTCCCTCTGATGTCCCCAATGTCCCTGTGGTGTCCTGTGGTGACTCAAACGTGTCCCCAAGGTGTCCCCAATGACCCAAACATGTCCCCAGATGTCCCCAAATGTCCCCAAATGTCCCCAAATGTCCCCAAATGTCCCCCCAGGAGCGGAACGCCGGAGAACGCCATCGAGGCGCTGAAGGAGTGTCCCTGTGTGTCCCTGTGTGCCCCAAACGTGTCCCCAATGACTCAATGATGTCCCCAAGGTGTCCCCAATGTCCCCAATGACCCCACAATGTCCCCAAATGTTCCCAAATGTCCCCAAATGTCCCCACTGATGTCCCCGCAGGAGCGGAACGCCGAGAACGCCATCGAGGCGCTGAAGGAGTGTCCCTGTGTGTCCCTGTGTGTCCCTGTGTGTCCCTGTGTGTCCCTGTGTGCCCCAAACGTGTCCCCAATGACTCAGCAATGTCCCCAAGGTGTCCCAAATGTCCCCGATGTCCCCAAATGTCCCCAAATGTCCCCACTGATGTCCCCAGGAGCGGAACGCCGAGAACGCCATCGAGGCGCTGAAGGAGTGTCCCCAATGTGTGTCCTACAATGTCCCCTGTGCTGTCCCCAACGTGTCCCCAAGGATCCAGCGATGTCCCCAATGACCCCACAATGACTCAGTGATGTCCCCAAATGTCCCCAGATGTCCCCAAATGTCCCCACTGATGTCCCCCCAGGAGCGGAACGCTGAGAACGCCATCGAGGCGCTGAAGGAGTGTCCCCAATGTGTGTCCCCTGTGTGCTGTCCCCAACGTGTCCCCAATGACCCCAATGACCTCACAATGTCCCCAAATGTCCCCAAATGTCCCCCAAATGTCCCCAAATGTCCCCCCAGGAGCGGAACGCCGAGAACGCCATCGAGGCGCTGAAGGAGTGTCCCTGTGTGTCCCTGTGTGCCCCAATGACTCAGTGATGTCCCCAAGGTGTCCCCAATGACCCCACAATGACTCAGTGATGTCCCCAAATGTCCCCAAATGTCCCCAGATGTCCCCAAATGTCCCCACTGTCCCCGCAGGAGCGGAACGCCGAGAACGCCATCGAGGCGCTGAAGGAGTACGAGCCCGAGATGGGCAAAGTTTACCGGAGCGACCGCAAGGCCGTGCAGAGGATCAAGGCCAGGGACCTCGTCCCCGGGGACATCGCCGAGGTGGCAGGTGACAACGGGGACACCGGGGACACTGGGGGGGTCACAGGGTCACAGGGGTCACAGGGACACTGGGGACATTGGGGACACTGGGGACACAGCAGTCACGGCCAGGCCGTGCAGAGGATCAAGGCCAGGGACCTGGTGCCCGGGGACATCGCCGAGGTGGCAGGTGACACTGGGGACACCGGGGACACCGGGGACACTGGGGACACTGGGGACACCGGGGACACCGGGGACACTGGGGACACCAGGGGTCACAGGGACACTGGGGACACCGGGGACAGCCAGGGGTCACAGGGACATTGGGGACACTGGGGACACTGGGGACAGCCAGGGGTCACAGGGACATTGGGGACACTGGGGACACTGGGGACACTGGGGACATTGGGGACACTGGGGACACTGGGGACACTGGGGACACGGCCAGGCCGTGCAGAGGATCAAGGCCAGGGACCTGGTGCCGGGGGACATCGCCGAGGTGGCAGGTGACACTGGGGGGGACACTGGGGACACCGGGGACACCGGGGACACTGGGGACACTGGGGACAGCCAGGGGTCACAGGGGTTAAAGGGACACTGGGGACACTGGGGGGGTCACAGGGTCACAGGGTCACAGGGGTCACAGGGACATTGGGGACACTGGGGACATTGGGGACATCCAGGGGTTAAAGGGACATTGGGGACACCGGGGGGGACAAGGACCTCCCAGTCCCTCCCAGTTTGTCCCAGTCCATCCCAGTCCATCCCAGTCCCTCCCAGTCTGTCCCAGTCCCTCCCAGTCCCTCCCAGTCCCTCCCAGTCCCTCCCAGTCCCTCCCAGTTTGTCCCAGTTCCCCCCAGTCCCTCCCAGTCCCTCCCAGTCCATCCCAGTCCCCCCCAGTCCCTCCCAGTCCCTCCCAGTCTGTCCCAGTCCATCCCAGTTTGTCCCAGTCCGTCCCAGTCCCTCCCAGTCCCCCCCAGTCCCTCCCAGTCCCCTCCCAGTTTGTCCCAGTCCCTCCCAGTGCCATCCCAGTCCCTCCCAGTTTGTCCCAGTCCCTCCCAGTCCTCCCCAGTCCCCCCCAGTCCCTCCCAGTCCCCCCCAGTCCCCCCCAGTCCCTCCCAGTTTGTCCCAGTCCCTCCCAGTCCATCCCAGTTTGTCCCAGTCCCTCCCAGTCCATCCCAGTTTGTCCCAGTTTGTCCCAGTCCCCCCCAGTCCCTCCCAGTTTGTCCCAGTCCCCCCCAGTCCCCCCCAGTCCCTCCCAGTCTGTCCCAGTCCCTCCCAGTCCCTCCCAGTCCCCCCCCAGTACCCCCCAGTCCATCCCAGTTTGTCCCAGTCCCCCCCCAGTCCCTCCCAGTCCGTCCCAGTCCATCCCAGTCCGTCCCAGTCCATCCCAGTTTGTCCCAGTCCGTCCCAGTAAGCCACGCTCTGTTCCCAGTTGGGGACAAGGTCCCAGCCGACATCCGGATCATCTCCATCAAATCCACCACGCTGCGGGTGGACCAGTCCATCCTTACTGGTTCGTACTGGTTTATACTGGTTTGTGCTGGTTTGGGGCCGGGAGGGGACTGGGAGGGGACTGGGAGGGACTGGGACAAACTGGGAGGGACTGGGAGGGACTGGGAGGGGATTAAAGGGTTAAAAATGGGAGGAAATTGAGGTTAAAGTGGGTTTTTTATACTGGTTTGTACTGGTTTGTACTGGTTTATACTGGTCCAAACCAGTTCAAACTGGTTTATACTGGTTTGTACTTGTTTAAATCAGTTTATACTGGTTTACACTGGTCCATACTGGGATCTCAGTGAAGTTGGGAGTAGGATTGGAGGGGATTGCTGTGTCCCAGACTGGTTTTTACTGGTTTGTACTGGTTTATACTGGTCCATACTGGTTTAAACTGATTTATTCTGGTTTAAATCAGTTTAAACTGGTTTATACTGGTTTAAATCGGTTTAAACCGGTTCAAACTGGTTTATACTGGGATCTCAGTGGGGTTGGGAGCAGGATTAGGGGCGATCGTTGTGTCCCAGACTGGTTTGTACTGGTTTGTACTGGTTTGTACTGGTTTGTACTGGTTTGTACTGGTCCATACTGGTTTGTACTGGTTTGTACTGGTTTGTACTGGTCCAAACCGGTCCATACTGGTCCATACTGGTCTAAACTGGTTTGTACTGGTGCAGGCGAGTCGGTGTCGGTGATCAAGCACACGGAGCCGGTGCCCGACCCCCGCGCCGTCAACCAGGACAAGAAGAACATGCTGTTCTCGGTGAGTGACGTCATCGATGACGTCATCGATGACGTCATCGGCCCCGCCCGCCGGTTTTGGGGCCGGAACAGCCGAATTTGGGGCTAAAAAAACCCCCAATTTTGGGGTAAAATATCTCATTTTGGGGTCTAAACCCCCTCAAGTTTTGGGTCAAAAATATCTCATTTTTGGCTCTAAAAAAACCCCAAATTTTGGTGTAAAATGTCTGGGTTTTGGGTCCAAAAAAAGTCAGTTTTTTGGAGTCAATCCCCCATTTTTGGGCCCCAAAAAACCCCCAAATTTTGGTGTCAAATTCCTCAATTTTGTGTCTAAAAAACTCCTAATTTTGGTCTGAAAAACCTCAATTTTTGGGATTAAATTACTCATTTTTGTGTCTAAAACCCCAAAATTTTAGGGTAAAAAAATCTCGTATTTGAGTCCAAAAAACCCCAAATTTAGGGTCAAAAATCTCAATTTTGAGTCCAATAAGCCCCAAATTTTAGGGTAAAATCCCTGAATTTTGGCTCTAAAAATCCCTCAATTTTGGGTCAAAAATCTCAATTCTGAGTCCAAAAAAACCCAAATTTTAGTGTTAAAAATCTCAATTTCGAGTCCAAAAAAACCCAAATTTTAGGGTCAAAAAATCTCAATTTTGAGTCAAAAACCCCCGAATTTTGGGTCAAAAATCTCATTTTTGCCTCTAAAAAACCCCAAATTTTGGGTCAAAAATCTCAATTTTGAGTCTAAAAACCCCAAATTTTAGGGTCAAAGATCTCATCTTTGCCTCCAAAAAAACCCCAAATTTTAGGGTCAAAAATCTCATTTTTGGGTCTAAAAAACCCCAAATTTTAGGGTCAAAAATTTGAATTTTGGCTCTCAAAATCCCTCAATTTTGGGTCAAAAATCTCATTTTTAAGTCCAAAAAAACCCCAAATTTTAGTGTTAAAAATCTCATTTTTGAGTGAAAAAAACCACAAATTTTAGGATCAAAAAATCTCATTTCTGGGTCTAAAAAAACCCAAATTTTGGGGTCAAAAGCCCCATTTTCTCCATCTCCTCCCACCCGTGCAGGGCACCAACATCGGGGCGGGCGCGGGCCGTGGGCATCGTGGTGGCCACGGGCGTCAACACCGAGATCGGCAACAGCCCTTCCCTTTTGGGCCCAAAAAGGCAAATTTTGGGTCCAAATCCCCCATTTTTGGGTCTAAAACCCCTCAAATTTTAGTGTAAAATATCTCATTTTTGGGTCAAAAGCCCCCCAAATTTTGGGATCAAATCTCTCATCTTTGGGTCTAAAAGCCCCTAAATTTTGGTCTGAAAAACCTCAATTTTTGGGATTAAATTACTGATTTTTGCCTCTAAAACCTCGGAATTTTAGGGTCAAAAATCTCATTTTTTGATCTAAAAATAGCCAAATTTATGGTCAAAAATCTCATTTTTGACTCCAAAAACCCCCAAATTTTAGGGTCAAAAATCTCAATTTTGACTCCAAAAAACCCCAAATTTTAGCGTTAAAAATCTCATTTATGTGTCCGAAAAAACCCCAAATTTTAGGGTCAAAAATCTCATATTTGAGTCCAAAAATAGCCAAATTTTAAGGTCAAAAATCTCAATTTTGACTCCAAAAAACCCAAATTTTAGCGTCAAAAATCTCAATTTTGTGTCCAAAAAAAGCCAAATTTTAGGGTCAAAAATCTCATTTTTGGGTCTAAAAACCCCCCAAATCCTGTTCCCCTGCAGGGCACCAACATCGGGGCGGGCAAGGCCGTGGGCATCGTGGTGGCCACGGGCGTCAACACCGAGATCGGCAAGATCCGCGACGAGATGGCGGCCACGGAGCAGGACAAGACGCCGCTGCAGCAGAAGCTGGACGAGTTCGGCGAGCAGCTCTCCAAGGTGATCTCGCTCATCTGCGTCGCCGTCTGGGCCATCAACATCGGCCACTTCAACGACCCCGTGCACGGCGGCTCCTGGATCCGCGGCGCCATCTACTACTTCAAGATCGCCGTCGCCCTGGCCGTGGCCGCCATCCCCGAAGGTGCGGGGAAGGGGGGTTTGGGGTGGGGTTTGGGGTTTTGGAGAAGGTTTGTGGACCATTCGTGGCGATTTGTGGGGTTTGGAGAGGGTTTGGGGTGGGTTTGTGGGGTTTTTGAGAAGGTTTGTGGTCATTTATGGGGTTTTGGAGACCATTTGTGGTCGTTTATGGGGTTCTGGAGAAGGTTTGGGGTGGGTTTGGGGTGGGTTTTGGGGTTTTTGAGAAGGGTTCGTGGTGATTTATGGACCATTCGTGGTCATTTTTGGGGTTTTGGAGAAGGTTTAGGGGGATTTGTGGACCATTCATGGTGATTTATGGGGTTTTGGAGAAGGTTTAGGGTCATTTATGGGGTTCTGAAGAGCATTTATGGTCATTTCTGGGGTTTGGAGAAGGTTTGTGGTGATTTGTGGACAATTCCTGGTCATTTTGGGGTTTTTGAGAAGGTTTGTGGACCATTCGTGGCGATTTGTGGGGTTTGGAGAGGGTTTGGGGTGGGTTTGTGGGGTTTTGGAGAAGGTTTGTGGTCATTTATGGGGTTTTGGAGACCATTTGTGGTCGTTTATGGAGCATTTATGGTCATTAATGGGGTTTTGGAGAAGGTTTGTGGTCTTTTATGGGGTTTTGGAGACCATTTGTGGTTGTTTGCGGGTTTGGAGAAGGTTTGTGGTGATTTATGGACCATTTGTGGTCATTTATGGGGTTTTGGAGAAGGTTTGTGACCATTCGTGGCGATTTGTGGGGTTTGGAGAGGGTTTGGGGTGGGTTTGTGGGGTTTTGGAGAAGGTTTGTGGTCATTTATGGGGTTTTTGAGAAGGTTTGTGGTCATTTATGGGGTTTTGGAGACCATTTGTGGTCGTTTATGGGGTTTCGGAGAAGGTTTGGGGTGGGTTTTGGGGTTTTGGAGAAGGTTTAGGGTGATTTGTGGACCATTCGTGGTGATTTATGGGGTTTTGGAGAAGGTTTGTGGTCATTTATAGGGTTCTGAAGAGCATTTATGGTCATTTCTGGGTTTTGGAGAAGGTTTGGGTGGGTTTTGGGTGGGTTTTGGGGTTTTTGAGAAGGTTCGTGGTGATTTATGGACCATTCGTGGTCATTTTTGGGGTTTTGGAGAAGGTTTGGGGTCATTTTTGGACCATTCGTGGTGATTTGTGGGGGTTTGGAGAGGGTTTGGGGTGATTTATGGACAATTCCTGGTCATTTTGGGGGTTTTTGAGAAGGTTTGTGGACCATTCGTGGCGATTTGTGGGGTTTGGAGAGGGTTTGGGGTGGGTTTCGTGGGGTTTTGGAGAAGGTTTGTGGTCATTTATGGGGTTTTGGAGACCATTTGTGGTCGTTTATGGGGTTTTGGAGAAGGTTTGGGGTCATTTTTGGACCATTCGTGGTGATTTGTGGGGGTTTGGAGAAGGTTTGGGGTGATTTATGGGGTTCTGAAGAGCATTTATGGTCATTTCTGGGGTTTGGGGAGGGTTTAGGGTGATTTATGGACCATTCATGGTCATTTTTGGAGTTTTGGAGAAGGTTTTTGATCATTTTTGGACCATTCATGGTCGTTTGTGGGGTCTTGGAGGAGGTTCGTGGTGATTTATGAATCATTTGTGGTGATTTATGGGGTTTTGGAGAAGGTTTGGGGTGGATTTTGGGGTTTTGGAGAAGGTTTGGGGTCATTTTTGGACCATTCAGGGTCATTTTTGGAGTTTTGGAGAGCATTTGTGGTGATTTGTGGGGTTTTGGAGAAGGTTCGTGGTCAGTTTTGGACCATCCATGGTCTTTTTTGGACCATCCATGGTCATTTATGGACCATCCATGGTCATTTTTGGACCATCCATGGTCTTTTTTGGACCATTTATAGTCATTTTTGGACCATCCATGGTCATTTTTGGACCATTTATGGTCATTTTTGGACCATCCATGGTCATTTATGGACCATTCAGGGTCATTTTTGGAGTTTTTGAGACCATTTGTGGTGATTTGTGGGCTTTTGGAGAAGGTTCGTGGTCATTTATGGACCATCCATGGTCAATTTTGGACCATCCATGGTCATTTTTTGACCATTTATGGTCTTTTTTGGACCATCCATGGTCATTTATGGACCATTCAGGGTCATTTTTGGAGTTTTTGAGAGCATTTGTGGTGATTTGTGGGGTTTTGGAGAAGGTTCGTGGTCAGTTTTGGACCATCCATGGTCTTTTTTGGACCATCCATGGTCATTTATGGACCATCCATGGTCTTTTTTGGACCATTTATGGTCATTTTTGGACCATCCATGGTCAATTTTGGACCATCCATGGTCATTTTTGGACCACTTATGGTCATTTTTGGACCATTCAGGGTCATTTTTGGAGTTTTGGAGAGCATTTGTGGTGATTTGTGGGGTTTTGGAGAAGGTTCGTGGTCAGTTTTGGACCATCCATGGTCTTTTTTGGACCATCCATGGTCATTTATGGACCATCCATGGTCATTTTTGGACCATCCATGGTCTTTTTTGGACCATTTATAGTCATTTTTGGACCATCCATGGTCATTTTTGGACCATTTATGGTCATTTTTGGACCATCCATGGTCATTTTTGGACCATCCATGGTCATTTTTGGAGTTTTTGAGACCATTTGTGGTGATTTGTGGGGTTTTGGAGAAGGTTCGTGGTCATTTATGGACCATCCATGGTCAATTTTGGACCATCCATGGTCATTTTTGGACCACTTATGGTCATTTTTGGGGTCTCCAGCTGACCACCACGGGTCTCTGACCACCCCCCGGTGGCCCCGGTGACCGCGGTGTCCCCGCTGTCCCCAGGGCTCCCGGCCGTCATCACCACGTGCCTGGCGCTGGGCACGCGCCGCATGGCCAAGAAGAACGCCATCGTGCGCAGCCTGCCCTCGGTGGAGACGCTGGGCTGCACCTCGGTCATCTGCTCCGACAAGACCCGGCACGCTCACCACCAACCAGATGTCCGTCTGCAAGGTGGGGCCCCGGGACACCCCAAAATGTCTCCTGGAGAACCTAAAATTTCCATGGAAACGTCAAAATTTCCATAAAAACATCAAATTTCTCCTGGAGAACCCAGAATTTCCATGGAGACCTCAAAATTTCTCCTGGAGAACCTCAAAATTTCCATTAAAACCTCAAAGTTTCTTCTGGAGAACCCAAAATTTCCATGAAGAACCCAAAATTTCTTCTGGAGAACCTCAAGATTTCCATGGAAACGTCAAAATTTCCATAAAAATATCAAAGTTTCTTCTGGAGAACCTCAGAAATTCCATTTAAACCTCAAAATTTCCATAAAAATCTCGAAATTTCTTCTGGAGAACCTCAGACTTTCCATGGAAACCTCAAAGTTTTTATTAAAACCTCAAAGTTTCTTCTGGAGAACCCAAAATTTCTTCTGGGGAACCCAAAAATTCCATGGAGAACCAAAAATTTCCATGGAAACCTCAAAGTTTTCGTTAAAACCTCAATATTTCTTCTGGAGAACTTCCAAATTCCATGGAGAACCTAAAATTCCTCCTGGAGAACCCAAAAATTTCTCCAGGAGAACCCAAAATTCCACCAGGAGAACCCAAATTTCCTCTCAGGAACCCCAAAAGTTCTCCTGAGGAACCCAAAATTCCACCCGGGAACCCCAAAATTCCACCAGGAGAACCCAAAATTCCACCTGGGAACGCCAAAATTTCCATGGAAACCCCAAAATTCCTCCTGAAGACCCAAAAAATTCTCTCGAGGAACCCAAAATTCCACCCGGGAACCCCAAAATTCCTCCAGGAGAACCCAAAATTCCTCCAAGAACCTCAAAATTCCACCAGGAGAACCCAAATTTCCTCTCAGGAACCACAAAAATTCTCCAGAAGATCCAAAATTCCACCCGGGAACCCCAAAATTCCTCCAGGAGAACCCGAAATTCCTCCGGGACCCCCCGAGGAGCCCCGGGGTCCCCGGGTGTCCCCAAAATGTCCCCGTTTGTCCCCAGATGTTCATCATGGACAAGGTGGAGGGCGACGTCTGCTCCCTGAACGAGTTCTCCATCACCGGCTCCACCTACGCGCCCGAGGGAGAAGTGTGAGTCCGGCGTGTCCCCAAATGTCACCCCGGGGTCCCCAAATGTCACCTCGGGGTCCCCAAAGCCACCGCGGGGTCCACAAATGTCACCTCGGGGTCCCCAAAGCCACCGCGGGGTCCCCAAAGCCACCCCAGGAGCTCCAGACCTCCAAAACCTCCTCAGATGTTCTCAAAACCATCTCAGATGTTCTCAAAACCTCCTCAAAGGTCCTTAAAACCTCCTCAGAGGTCCTCAAATGCCACCTCGAGGTCCCCAAATGTCACCTCGGGGTCCTCAAAGCCTCCCCAGGAGCTCCAGACCTCCAAAACCTCCTCAGATGTTCTCAAATCCCACCTCAGGGTCCCCAGATGTCACCCCAGGGTCCCCAAATGTCACCCGAAGGTCCCCAAATCCCACCTGAAGGTCCCCAAATGTCACCGTGGGGTCTCCAGATGTCCCCAATGATGTCCCAAATGTCCACCTTGACCCCGATGTCCTTCTTGACCTTGACGTCCCTCAAGGTTCTCTTGGTCCTCAACATCCACCTTGACCCCGATGTCCCCAATGTCCCCAAGGTCCCCAATGTCCCCAATGACCTCGATGACCCCAGATGTCCCCAATGTCCCAATGTCCCCCTTGACCCCGATGTTCTCCTTGACCTTGATGTCCCTCAAGGTTCCTCAAGGTTCCTCAAGGTTCCTCAATGTCCACCTTGACCCCGATGTCCCCAATGTCCCCAATGTCCCCAATGACCTTGGTGACCCCAAATGTCCCCAATGTCCCCCTTGACCCCGATGATCTCCTTGACCTTGATGTCCCTCAAGGTTCCTCAAGGTTCCTCAAGGTTCCTCAATGTCCACCTTGACCCCGATGTCCCCAAGGTCCCCAAGGTCCCCAATGTCCCAAATGACCTTGGTGACCCCAAATGTCCCCAATGTCCCCCTTGACCCCGATGTTCTCCTTGACCTTGATGTCCCTCAAGGTTCCTCAAGGTTCCTCAAGGTTCCTCAATGTCCACCTTGACCCCGATGTCCCCAATGTCCCCCATGACCTTGGTGACCCCTGGTGACCTTGGTGTCCCCAATGTCCCCATGTCCACCTTGACCCCGATGTCCCCAATGTCCCCAATGTCCCCAATGACCTTGGTGACCCCAAATGTCCCCAATGTCCACCTTGACCCCGATGTCCTCCTTGACCTTGATGTCCCTCAAGGTTCCTCAAGGTTCCTCAAGGTTCCCCAGGCCCTGCTGCCCCCAATGTCCCCAATGTCCCCTGACCCCTGCTGACCCCCGATGTCCCCCATGACCTTGGTGACCCTGTGTGATGTCCCCTGTGATGTCCCCTGTGATGTCCCCTGTGATGTCCCCTGTGATGTCCCCAGGCTGAAGCAGGAGCGGCCGGTGAAGGCGGGCCAGTTCGATGGCCTGGTGGAGCTGGCCACCATCTGCGCCCTCTGCAACGACTCCTCGCTGGACTACAACGAGGTGACAGCGCTGTCCCCTGCCCGGCCACCTGTCACCTGGGTCACCTGTGTGACCTGTCACCTGTGTCACCTGGGTCACCTCTCACCTGTCCCATCTGTCCTGCCTGTCCCAACTGGGTCACCTCATGGTGTCCCCAAACTCTGGTGACACCCATGGAACCCACCTGTCCCACCTGTCCCACCTGTGTCACCTGTGTCCCCTCTGGTGTCCCCGTTGTCCCCAGGCCAAGGGTGTCCATGAGAAGGTGGTGAGGCCACCACGACCTCTGTGTCACCTCCTGGTGTCCCTGTTGACCCCATTGTCACCTCTGGTGTCCCCTGTCCCTGTCCCCAGGCCAAGGGTGTCTACGAGAAGGTGGGCGAGGCCACCGAGACGGCGCTCACCTGCCTGGTGGAGAAGATGAACGTCTTCAACACCGACGTCAGGAGCCTGTCCAAGGTGGAGCGCGCCAATGCCTGCAACGCCGTGAGTGTCACCTGCGCCACCTGGGCCACCATCGGGGTCACCTGCGCCACCTGGGCCACCATCGGGGTCACCTGTCCCACCTGTGTCACCTTCTGGGCCACCTGGAGAACCTCCCGTTGTCACCCTGTCCTTGGTTCCTCTGGTTCTCCCCATGCTTTGGTGTCCACCATGAGTCCAGAACCTGTCCAAGGTGGAGCAGAAGTGTCACCTGTGTCACCTGTGTCACCTGCGCCACCTGGGCCACCATCGGGGTCACCTGTCCCACCGGTGTCACCTTCTGGGCCACCTGGAGAACCTCCCGTTGTCACCCTGTCCTTGGTCCCTCTGGTTCTCCCCGTGCTTTGGTGTCCACCATGAGTCCAGAACCTGTCCAAGGTGGAGCAGGAGTGTCACCTGTGTCACCTGTGTCACCTGAGCCACCTGGGCCACCATCGGGGTCACCTGTCCCACCTGGGCTTTCTGAAACCTGAGTCCCACCACCCCAAACCTGGGTCCCACCACCTGAAACCTTCTCCAAACCTTCTCCAACCTTCTCAAATGTCCTCAAACCTTCTCCAGCCTGGATCCCACCATCCCAAACCTTCTCAAACCTTCTTCAACCTGGGTCCCACCACCCCAAACCTTCTCCAACCTTCTCAAACCTCCAACCTGGGTCCCACCACCCCAAAACCTCTCCAGCCTCGGTCCCACCACCTCAAACCTTCTCCAACCTTTTCAAATCTTCTCAAACTTTCTCCAGCCTCGGTCCCACCACCCCAAACCTTCTCCAACCTTCTCAAACCTTCTCAAACCTTCTCCAACCTTGGTCCCACCACCCCAAAACTTCTCAAACCTTCTCCAGCCTGGGTCCCATCACCCCAGACTTTCTCCAAACCTTCTCCAACCTTCTCCGACCTTCTCAAACCTTCTCCAACCCCGGTCCCACCACCCCAAACCTTCTCCAGCCGGGTCCCACCCCCGGTGTCCCCTGTCCCACCCGGTGTCCCCCCCGGTGTCCCCTGGTGTCCCACCCGGTGTCCCGTGTCCCCGCAGGTGATCAAGCAGCTGATGAAGAAGGAGTTCACGCTGGAGTTCTCCAGGGACAGGAAGTCCATGTCGGTCTTCTGCTCGCCCGCCAAGGCCTCGCGCGCCGCCGTGGGCAACAAGATGTTCGTCAAGGTGGGTCCCCGTGGGGACGTCCCCTGGGCCACCTGGGGTCACCTGGGGCCACCTGGGGCCACCTGGGCCACCTGGGGGTGTCATCTGGGTCACACAACCCCATGACCATGTCCCACCACCCCAAACCTTCTCCAGTCTGGGTTCCACCACTCAAAACCTTCTCCAACCTTCTCAAACCCTGGTCCCACCACCCCAAACCATCTCCAACCTTCTCCAACGTGGGTTCCAGCACCCCAAACCTTCCCAAACCTTCTCCAACCTGGGTCCCACCACTCCAAACCTTCCAAAACCTTCTCCAATGTGGGTCCCACCACCCCAAACCTTCTCCAACGTTCTCAAACCTTCTCCAACCTTGTTCCCACCACCCCAAACCTTCTGAAACCTTCTCCAACGTGGGTTCCACCACCCAAAACCTTCTCCATTCTTGATCCCTCCATTCCAAACCTTCTCAAACCTTCTCAAACCCTGGTCCCACCTCCCCAAACCTTCTCCAATCTCAGTCCCACCACCCCAAACCTTGATCCCACCACCCCAAACCATCTCCAACCTGGGTCCCAGCACCCCAAACCTTGGTCCCACCACCCCAAACCATCTCCAACCTGGGTCCCACCACCCCAAACCTTGATCCCACCACCTCAAACCTTCTCCAACCTTCTCAAACCTCCAACCTCAGTCCCACCACCCCAAACCTTCCTAAACCTGGGTCCCAGCACCCCAAACCATCTCTAACCTTGGTCTCACCACCCCAAATCTTCTCCAACCTTCTCAAACCTCCAACCTGGGTCCCACCACCCCAAACCTTCTCCAACCTGGGTCCCAGCACCCCAAACCATCTCAAATCTGGGTCCCACCACCCCAAACCTTCTCCAACCTGGGTCCCACCACCCCAAACCTGGGTCCCACCACACCAAACCATCTCCAACCTGGGTCCCACCACCCCAAACCTTGGTCCCACCACCCCAAACCATCTCCAACCTGGGTCCCACCACCCGTGTCCCCCGCAGGGCGCCCCCGAGGGCGTCATCGACCGCTGTAACTACGTGCGCGTGGGCACCACGCGGGTGCCTCTGACGCCGGCGGTCAAGGAGAAGATCCAGAGCGTCATCAAGGAGTGGGGCACGGGCCGGGACACGCTGCGCTGCCTGGCCCTGGCCACCCGCGACACGCCGCCCAAGAAGGAGGACATGGTCCTCGAGGACTCCTCCAAGTTCGCCGAGTACGAGGTCCGTGTCCCCTGGGTGCTGGGACCTCGGTTTTGGGTGGTGGGAGCTCATTTTTGGGTGGTGGGACCTCGGTTTTGGGTGGTGGGCCCTGTTTTTGGGTGGTGGGACCTCGTTTTGGGTGGTGGGACCTCGTTTTGGGTGGTGGGAGCTCATTTTGGGGCGTTTGGGGTTCCTTCTCTATCATGACCTCCAAAAATTCATTTTTGGAGGTTCCTGGTCCACCACTATCTCAAAAACTCCATTTTTGGAGGTTCCTGCTCCTCCAAACCCCATTTTTAGTGATTCCTGGACCATCCCGACCTCCAAACCCCATTTTTGGAGGTTCCTTCTTCTCCAAGACCTCCAAAACTCCATTTTGGAGGTTCCTGGTCCTCCAAACACCATTTCTGATGGTTCTTTCTCCTCCATGATCTCAAAAACTCCATTTTTGGTGGTTCCTGGTCCTTGGTGACCTCCAAAACTTCCTTTTTTTGAGTTCCTGCTCTACCATGACCCCAAAACTTCCATTTTTGGTGGTTCCTGTTCCTTGGTGACCTCCAAAACATCCTTTTTTTGGGTTCCTGCTTCTCCATGACCTCCAAACTCCATTTTTGGTGGTTCCTGGTCCTTGGTGACCTCCAAAACTTCCTTTTTTTGGGTTCCTGGTTTACCACGACCCCAAAAAATCCATTTTTGGAGCTTCCTGCTCTACCACGACCTCCAAAACTTCCATTTTTGGAGCTTCCTGGTCCTCCAAACACCATTTCAGATGGTTCCTTCTTCTCCACGACCTCAAAAACTCCATTTTTGGAGGTTCCTGGTCCTTGGTGACCTCCAAAACTTCCTTTTTTTGAGTTCCTGCTCTACCACGACCCCAAAACTTCCATTTTTGGAGTTTCTTGCTCCACCACGACCTCAAAACTTCCATTTTTGGAGCTTCCTGTTCCTTGGTGACCTCCAAAACCTCATTTTTTTTGAGTTCCTGCTCTACCACGCCCTCAAAACTTCCATTTTTGGAGGTTCCTGGTCCTTGGTGACCTCCAAAACTTCCTCTTTTGGAGGTTCCTGCTCCACCACGACCTCCAAAACTTCCTTTTTTTGGGTTCCTGGTCTACCATGACCCCAAAACTCCCTTTTTGGAGGTTCCTGCTCAACCACCACCTCCAAAACTTCATTTTCGGTTGTCCCACCCCGTTTCTCCCTGACGTCCCCACGTTCTCCACCGCCCCCAGACCGACCTGACCTTCGTGGGCTGCGTGGGCATGCTGGACCCGCCGCGCAAGGAGGTGATGGGCTCCATCCGCCTGTGCCGCGACGCCGGCATCCGCGTCATCATGATCACGGGCGACAACAAGGGCACGGCCATCGCCATCTGCCGCCGCATCGGCATCTTCGGCGAGGACGAGGAGGTCACCGGCCGCGCCTACACCGGCCGCGAGTTCGACGACCTGCCGCTGTCCGAGCAGCGCGAGGCCTGCCGCCGCGCCTGCTGCTTCGCCCGCGTCGAGCCCACCCACAAGTCCAAGATCGTGGAGTTCCTGCAGTCCTTCGACGAGATCACCGCCATGGTGAGGAGCAGGGAGGTGGTGGACGTGGTTGTGGGGGTCCACCATGGGTTTGAGGGGGTTGGAGGGGGTTTGAGTGGGTCTGGACGTGGTTATGGAGGTCCAGCATGGATTTATGGAGGTTTAGGGTTGTAAGGTCTTGGTGGACGTGGTTATGGAGGCCCACCATGGGTTTGAGGGGGTTTGAGGGGGTTTGGACGTGGTTATGGAGGTCCAGCATGGATTTATGGGGGTTTGAGGAGGTTTGAGGGGGTTTGGACGTGGTTATGGAGGTCCAGCATGGATTTATGGAGGTTTAGGGTTGTAAGGTCTTGGTGGACGTGGTTATGGAGGCCCACCATGGGTTTGAGGGGGTTTGAGGGGGTTTGGACGTGGTTATGGAGGTCCACCATGGGTTTGAGGGGGTTGGAGGGGGTTTGAGTGGGTCTGGACGTGGTTATGGAGGTCCAGCATGGATTTATGGGGGTTTAGGGTTGTAAGGTCTTGGTGGATGTGGTTATGGGGGTCCACCATGGGTTTGAGGGGGTTTGAGGGGGTTTGGACGTGGTTATAGGGGTCCACCATGGGTTTGAGGGGGTTTAGGGTTGTAAGGTCTTGGTGGACGTGGTTATGGAGGCCCACCATGGGTTTGAGGGGGTTTGAGGGGGTTTGAGTGGGTTTGGATGTGGTTATGGGGGTCCACCATGGGTTTATGGGGTTTCGGTGGTCAGCTGTCATTGATTGAAGGGGGTTTCACCACCAATTTTTGATGTCGTTATGGAGTCCCACCACCAATTTCTCATAATTTTGGGTGCAACCATGAACATCTGACGTAGTTTTGGAGCCCCACCACCAACTTTGGACGTAGTTATGGAGTCCCACCACCGATTTCTCATAATTTTGGGTACAACCACGAACATTTGACGTAGTTATGGAGTCCCACCACCAATTTAATGTAATTTAGGCTGCAACCATGAACATCTGACGTAGTTATGGAGCTCCACCACCAATTTCATGTAGTTTTGGGTGCAACCATCAACTCTTGACGTAGTTTTGGAGTCCCACCACAAATTTAATGTAGTTTTGGTTGCAACCATGAACATTTGATGTAGTTTTGGAGTCCCACCACCAATATCACATAATTTTGGGTACAACCATCAACTTTTGACGTAGTTTTGGAGTCCCACCACCCCCCGAACCCCTCTCCACCCCTCCCCACGCCCCTCCTGACCTGCCCCCACCCCCGGCTGTGCCCTCAGACCGGCGACGGCGTCAACGACGCGCCGGCGCTGAAGAAGGCCGAGATCGGCATCGCCATGGGCTCGGGCACGGCCGTGGCCAAGACGGCCTCGGAGATGGTCCTGGCCGACGACAACTTCTCCACCATCGTGGCGGCCGTGGAGGAGGGCAGGGCCATCTACAACAACATGAAGCAGTTCATCCGCTACCTCATCTCCTCCAACGTGGGCGAGGTCGTCTGGTGAGCGCCCGCCCGCTTCCGACCAGTTCTGACCAGTTCCGACCAGTTCCAACCAGTTCCGACCAGTTCCGGCCAGTTCCGACCAGTTGGGAGCCGCGGCTGCCGCCCGGAGTTCCGAGATGTCGGCGGCTCTGGGGGGTTTTGGAGCCGGCGTGGGCCCAGTTTGGCCCAGTTTGGACCAGTCCCCGTCCCACTCCCATCCCAGTTTGTCCTGGTCCATCCCAGTCCCATCCCAGTTTGTTCTGGTCCATCCCAGTTTGTCCCAGTCCATCCCAGTTCCATCCCAGTTTGTCCCAGTCCCATCCCAGTCCATCCCACTCCTGTCCCAGTTTGTCCCAATCCCCTCCCAGTGAATCCCAGTCCATCCCAGTTTATCCCAGTTTGTCCCAGTCCCATCTCAGTCCCATCCCAGTTTGTCCCAGTCCCATCTCAGTCCCATCCCAGTTTGTCCCAGTTCCCTCCCAGTCCCATCCCAGTTTGTCCCAGTTCCCTCCCAGTCCCATCCCACTCCTGTCCCAGTTTGTCCCAGTCCATCCCAGTTTGTCCCAGTCCATCCCAGTGCATTCCAGTCCGCCATTAACCCCTCCCAGTCCATCCCAGTTTGTCCCAGTCTATCCCAGTCCCGTCCCACTCCTGTCCCAGTCCATCCCAGTTCATCCCAGTCCTTCCCAGTTTGACCCAGTCCCCCATTTACCACTCCCAATCCCCTCCCAGTCCCCTCCCAGTCCCTCCCAGTCCCCCATTAACCCCTCCCAGTACAAACCAGTCCCCCATTAACCCCTCCCAGTACAAACCAGTCCCCCATTAACCCCTCCCAGTACAAACCAGTCCCCATTAACCCCTCCCAGTCCCCATTAACCTCTCCCAATCCCCTCCCAGTCCATCCCAGTCCCCCATTAACCCCTCCCAGTCCCTCCCAGTACAAACCAGTCCCCCATTAACCCCTCCCAGTCCCCTCCCAGTACAAACCAGTCCCCCATTAACCCCTCCCAGTTTGACCCCATCCCCTCCCAGTATAACCCAATCCCCTCCCAGTCCATCCCAGTCCCCCATTAACCCCTTCCAGTCCCCATTAACCTCTCCCAATCCCCTCCCAGTACAAACCAGTCCCCCATTAACCCCTCCCAGTCCCTCCCAGTACAAACCAGTCCCGTTAACCCCTCCCAGTATCTTCCTGACGGCGGCGCTGGGCCTGCCCGAGGCGCTGATCCCGGTGCAGCTGCTCTGGGTCAATCTGGTGACCGACGGGCTGCCGGCCACCGCGCTGGGCTTCAACCCGCCCGACCTGGACATCATGGACAAGCCCCCGCGCAGCCCCAAGGAGCCGCTCATCTCGGGCTGGCTCTTCTTCCGCTACCTGGCCATCGGAGGTGAGACAACCTGCGGTCACCTCCTGGTCACTTTGTGGTCAGTTGGGTCATCTGGTGGTCAGTTCATGGACATTTGGGTCATCTACATCTCCTGGTGGTCAGTTTGTGGTCAGTTGGGTCAGTTGGGTCACCTCGTGGTCAGTTCATGGTCACCTTGGTCATTTGAGGTTGGCTCATGGTCATCTGGATCACCTGGTGGTCAGTTCAAGGTCGTTTGGGTCACCTCATGGTCAGTTCATGGTCAGTTGGGTCATCTAGGTCACCTGGTGGTCAGTTCATGGTCATTTAGGTCATCTAGGTCACCTCATGGTCAGTTCATGGTCATTTGGGTCACCTGCTTAGGGCTAGGGTCAGTTCGTGGTCACCTTGGTCACTTTGGTCATTTGTGGTTGGCTCATGGTCACTTGGGTGATCTCAGTCAGCTGGTGGTCAGTTCAAGGTCAGTTGGGTGATCTCAGTCACCTGGTGGTCAGTTGGAGGTCAGTTCGAGGTCACCTGGCTCAGGTGGGCTCATGGACAAGCCCCCGCGCAGCCCCAAGGAGCCGCTCATCTCGGGCTGGCTCTTCTTCCGCTACCTGGCCATCGGAGGTGAGACACTCCTGGGCCACCTCCTGGTCACTTTGTGGTCAGTTGGGTCATCTGGTGGTCAGTTCATGGTCATCTGGGTCATCTAATGGTCAGTTCGTGGACATTTGGGTCACCTCGCGGTCAGGTCATGGTCATTTGGGTCATCTATGTCTCCTGGTGGTCAGTTGACGATCAGTTGGGTCACCTAATGGTCACCTCGTGGTCAGTTGGGTCATCTACATCACCTGGTGGTCAGTTGAGTCATTTGGGTCACCTGGTGGTCAGTTCATGATCTCCTTGACCACCTGAGTCACCTTGGTCATTTGGGGTTGACTCATGGTCATCTGGATCACCTGGTGGTCAGTTGGTGGACATTTGGGTCACCTGGTGGTCAGTTCATGGTCAGTTGGGTCATCTAGGTCACCTGGTGGTCAGTTTGTGGTCATTTAGGTCATCTAGGTCACCTCATGGTCAGTTCATGGTCATTTGGGTCATCTACATCTCCTGCTGGTCAGTTCGTGGTCAGTTCGTGGTCATTTGTGTCATCTAGGTCACCTAATGGTCAGTTTGTGGTCATTTGGGTCATCTAGTGGTCAGTTTGTGATCAGTTGGGTCATCTGGGTCACCTGGTGGTCAGTTCGTGGTCAGTTGGGTCACCTCGTGGTCAGTTCATGGTCAGTTGGGTCATCTAGGTCACCTAATGGTCAGTTTGTGGTCATTTGTGTCATCTATGTCTCCTGGTGGTCAGTTTGTGGTCAGTTGGGTCACCTCGTGGTCAGTTCATGGTCACCTTGGTCATTTGAGGTTGGCTCATGGTCATCTGGATCACCTGGTGGTCAGTTCAAGGTCGTTTGGGTCACCTGGTGGTCAGTTGGTGGTCAGTTGTGTCATCTAGGTCACCTAATGGTCAGCTTGTGGTCATTTGGGTCACCTCATGGTCAGTTCGTGGTCAGTTGGGTCACCTGGTTAGGGCCAGGGTAAGTTTGTGGTCACCTTGGTCACTTTGGTCATCTGGGGTTGGCTCATGGTCACTTGGGTGATCTCAGTCACGTGGTGGTCAGTTCGAGGTCAGTTGGGTCACTTGGGTCACCTGGCGGTCAGTTGGAGGTCACCTGGCTCAGGTGGGCTCAGGTGGGCTCAGGTGGGCTCATGGCCAAGGCCCCGCGCAGCCCCAAGGAGCCGCTCATCTCGGGCTGGCTCTTCTTCCGCTACCTGGCCATCGGAGGTGAGACACTCCTGGGCCACCTCCTGGTCACTTTGTGGTCAGTTGGGTCACCTGGTGGTCAGTTTGTGATCAGTTGGGTCACCTGGTGGTCAGTTTGTGGTCATTTGGGTCATCTGGTGGTCAGTTCATGGTCAGTTGGGTCATCTACGTCTCCTGGTGGTCAGTTGAGTCATTTGGGTCACCTGGTGGTCAGTTCATGATCTCCTTGACCACCTGAGTCACCTTGGTCATTTGGGGTTGACTCATGGTCATCTGGATCACCTGGTGGTCAGTTCGTGGACATTTGGGTCACCTGGTGGTCAGTTCATGGTCAGTTGGGTCATCTAGGTCACCTAATGGTCAGTTTGTGGTCATTTGTGTCATCTACGTCTCCTGGTGGTCAGTTTGTGGTCATTTAGGTCATCTAGGTCACCTCATGGTCAGTTCATGGTCATTTAGGTCATCTACATCACCTGGTGGTCAGTTCGTGGTCAGTTCGTGGTCATTTGGGTCACCTGGTGGTCAGTTCATGGTCACTTGGGTCACCTGGTTAGGGTTAGGGTCAGTTCATGGTCACCTTGGTCACTTTGGTCATTTGGGGTTGGCTCATGGTCAGTTGGGTCACCTGGTGGTCAGTTCGAGGTCAGTTGTGTCATCTAGGTCACCTAATGGTCAGTTTGTGGTCATTTGTGTCACCTGGTGGTCAGTTTGTGGTCATTTAGGTCATCTAGGTCACCTCATGGTCAGTTCATGGGCAGTTGGGTCATCAGTGTCTCCTGGTGGTCAGTTCATGGGCAGTTGGGTCACCTGGGTAGGGCCAGGGTCAGTTCGTGGTCACCTTGGTCACTTCGGTCATCTGGGGTTGGCTCATGGTCACTTGGGTCACCTGGGAGCTGGTGGTGGTCAGTTCGTGGACCCAAAAATACCATCTGGGGACCCCAAAAACCACACGAAAACCACAAAAAAACCACCTGGAGACTTCCATGGAGAAGGTTCCTTGAGGAACGTTGTGGGGTCACCTTGAGAACCTCATGGAACCACCTGGAAACCCCAAGAAAACACTTGGAGACCCCCAAAAACCACCTGGAGACCCCCAAAAACCACCTGGAGACCCCAAAAACCACCTTGAGACCCCAAAAAAAACCACCTGAAGAGCCCAAAAAAACCACCTTGAGACCCCAAAAACCACCTGGAAACCCCAAAAAAACCACCTTGAGACCCCAAAAATCCACTTGGAAACCCCAAAAAAACCACCTTGAGACCCCAAAAACCACCTGGAAACCCCAAAAAAACCACCTTGAGACCCCAAAAATCCACTTGGAAACCCAAAAAAAACCACCTTGAGACCCCAAAAACAACCTGGAAACCCCAAAAAAACCACCTTGAGACCCCAAAAATCCACTTGGAAACCCCAAAAAAACAACCTTGAGACCCCCAAAAACCACCTGGAAACCCCAAAAAATCACCTTGAGACCCCAAAAACCACCTGGAGACCCCCAAAAACCACCTGGAAACCCAAAAAAAACCACCTTGAGACCCCAAAAACCACCTGGAGACCCCAAAAAAACCACCTGAAGAGCCCAAAAAAACACCTTGAGACCCCCGGGGTGGCCCCTTGGAGACCCCCAGCTTGTCCCCAGGTGTCCCCAGGTGTCCCCAGGTGTCCCGCAACCCCCCTCTGTCCCCCCAGGCTACGTCGGCGCCGCCACGGTGGGAGCGGCCGCCTGGTGGTTCCTCTTCGCCGAGGACGGGCCCAACGTCAGCTACCACCAGCTGGTGAGTCCCCGGGTGTCCCCAGATGTCCCCGAGGCGTCCCTGAGCTGGTGACCCCGAGGTGACCCCGAGGTGACCCCGATGTCCCCCCAGACCCACTTCATGCAGTGCTCGGAGCACAACGTGGACTTCGAGGGCTTGGACTGCGACATCTTCGAGTCGCCGGTGCCGATGACGATGGCGCTGTCGGTGCTGGTGACCATCGAGATGTGCAACGCCCTCAACAGGTGAGGGACACGTCACCGTGGCCATTGTCACCGTGGTCACCTTGGTCATTGTCACCTTGGTCATGGTTGTGGTCATGGTCATCGTTATTGTCATGGTCATCGTCATCATGGTCATCGTGCTCATGGTCATCGTTATTGTCATCGTTGTCATTGTCATGGTCATGGTCATCATGGTGACCATGGAGATGTGCAACGCCCTCAACAGGTGAGGGACACGTCTCCGTGGCCATTGTCACCGTGGTCACCTTGGTCATTGTCACCTTTGTCATGGTCATCGTGGTCATGGTCATTTATTGTCATTGTGGTCATGGTCATCATGGTCATGGTCATCACGGTGACCATCGAGATGTGCAACGCCCTCAACAGGTGAGGGACACGTCACCGTGGTCACCTTGGTCATTGTCACCATGGTCATTGTCACCTTGGTCATGGTCATGGTCATTGTTATTGTCATCGTTGTCATTGTCATGGTCATTGTCACCATGGTCATGGTCATTGTCACCATGGTCATTGTCACCTTGGTCATGGTCATGGTCATCGTTATTGTCATCGTTGTCATTGTCATGGTCATTGTCACCATGGTCATTGTCACCATGGTCATGGTCATCATGGTGACCATCGAGATGTGCAACGCCTTCAACAGGTGAGGGACACGTCACCGTGGTCACCGTGGTCATTGTCACCTTGGTCACTGTCACCTTGGTCATTGTCACCTTTGTCATGGTCACCGTGGTCATGGTCACCGTTATTGTCATGGTCATCACGGTCATGGTCATGGTCATGGTCATAATGTCATGGTCATCTTGGTCATTGTTGTCATCATGGTCATGGTCATCACGGTGATGTCCCCAATGTCCCCCATGTCCCCAGCCTGTCCAAGGACCCCAGCCAGATGCCACCATGGGAGAACATTTGGTTGATGGTCCTTGTCCACCCCAATGTCCCCAATGTCCCCAACGTCCCTGGTGACCCTGCTGTCCCCATGGTCACCTCGATGTCCCCCATGTCCCCAACCTGTCCATGAACCCCAGCCAGATGCCACCATGGGAGAACATCTGGCTGATGGTCCTTGTCCACCCCAATGTCCCCAATGTCCCCAACGTCCCTGGTGACCCCGATGTCCCCAATGTCCCCAATGTCCCCGATGTCCCCATGACCTCCTGGTGACCCCGCTGTCCCCGATGTCCCCAATGTCCCCGATGTCCCCATGACTTCCTGGTGACCCCCATGTCCCCGATGTCCCCAATGTCCCCATGACCTCCTGGTGACCCCGCTGTCCCCATGGTCACCTCGATGTCCCCGCTGTCCCCAGCCTGTCCGAGAACCAGTCGCTGGCCCGGATGCCGCCGTGGGTGAACATCTGGCTGATGGGCTCCATCTGCCTCTCCATGTCCCTGCACTTCGTCATCCTCTACATCGACCCCCTGCCCGTAAGGGGACACCGGGGACACCGCGGGGGCCGCCTTGGGCTGGTGGCCTTGGGGATGCGGGGTGGTGGTCAGGGGGGTGGTGGTCATTGAGGTGGTGGCCTTGGGGACATCAAGATGGTGGTCATTGGGTTGTCAGTCATTGGGTTGGTGGTCATTGGGTTGGTGGCCATCAAGGTGGTGGCCTTGGGGACATTGGGTTGGTGGTCATTGGGTTTGTGGACATTGGCTTGGCGGTCATCAAGCTGGTGGTCATCAAGATGGTGGCCTTGGGGACATCAAGATGGTGGCCTTGGGGACATCAAGATGGTGGTCATGGGGTTGGTGGCCATCGAGGTGGTGGCCTTGGGGACATTGGGTTGGTGGTCATTGAGTTGGTGGTCATGGGGTTGGTGGTCATGGGGTTGGTGGTCATCAAGGTGGTGGCCTTGGGGACATTGGGGTGGTGGTCATTGAGCTGGTGGTCATTGGGTAGTGGTCATTGGGGTTGGTGACCATGAGGGTGGTGGCCTTGGGGACATTGGGATCGTGATCATTGGGTGGTGACCATCAAGATGGTGGCCTTGGGGACATTGGGTTGGTGGTCATGGGGTTGGTGGTCATTGGGCAGTGGCCATCAAGGTGATGGCCTTGGGGACATGAAGATGGTGGTCATGGGGTTGGTGGCTATGGGGTTGGTGGCCATTGAGGTGGTGGCCTTGGGGACATTGGGTTGGTGGTCATTGAGGTTGGTGACCATGAGGGTGGTGGTCTTGGGGACATTGGGTTGGTGGTCATGGGGTTGGTGGTCATGGGGTTGGTGGCCATGGGGTTGGTGACCGTCGAGGTGGTGGCCTTGGGGACATTGGGGTGGTCGTCATTGAGCTGGTGGTCATGGGGTTGGTGGCCATTAAGGTGGTGGCCTTGGGGACATTCGGTTGGTGGTCATTGGGTTTGTGGACGTTGGCTTGGTGGTCATCAAGCTGGTGGTCATCAAGAGGGTGGCCTTGGGGGACATTGGGTTGGTGGTCATTGTGTGGTGGTCATTGGGTGGTGATCATCAAGTTGGTGGTCATTGGCTTGGTGGCCACCAGCTTGGTGGCCATGGTGACATCAGATTGATGACCACCGTTGACCTTGAGTGACCACTGGGTGCGATGACCACAGGTGTGCTCTGCTGACCATGGGGGAGCTCTGGTGGCCACAGGGGTCACTTTGGTGGCCACGGCCATCGTGTCGACCACCAGCGTTGACCTTGCCTTTGATGACCACTGGCTTGAGTGACCACTGGGTTTAATGACCACGGGCGGGCTCTGGTGGCCCTGGGGCCGCTCTGGTGGCCCCGGCGGTGGCCCTGGTGGCCCGGGAGGAGGTCCCAGCCGTGTCCCCCGCTGTCCCCAGATGATCTTCAAGCTGACGCCGCTGACGCTGACCCACTGGCTGATGGTCATCAAGATCTCCTTCCCGGTCATCCTGCTGGACGAGGCCCTCAAGTTCATCGCCAGGAACTACCTGGAAGGTGAGGAGGTGGCCCCACCCCACCGGGGTGTCCCCGTGTCCCCCCCCGACCCGCTCGGGGTCGTCCCCACCCTCTGTGGTCACCTCCATCGTGTCCGGGTGACCTTGGCCGTCTCCACCGTCCCCTGGCCACCTCCATGGTCACCTCCATGGTCCCTGGTCACCTCCTGGTGCCCTTGACCATCTCCAGGTGACCGTGACCATCTCATGGTCACCTCCATGGTCACCTTCCTGTGCCCTTGACCATCTCATGGTCACTCCATGGTCACTCCATTGTCCATGGTCACCTTCTGGTCACCTCCATGGTCACCTCCCCGTCCCCTTGACCATGTCCTGGTCACTCCATGGTCACTCCATTGTCCATGGTCACCTCCGTGGTCACCTCCCTGTCCCCTTGACCATCTCCTGGTCACCTTCATGGTCACCTTGTGGTCCCCTCCCTGTCACCTCGGCCATCTCTGTGTCCCTTTGGTCACTCTGTGGTCACTCCATGGTCACTCCATGGTCACTCCATGGTCACTCCCTGGTCACTCCCTGTCCCCTCCCTATCCCCTTGGTCACTCCATGGTCACTCCATGGTCACTCTGTGGTCACTCCCTGTCCCCTCCATTGTCCCCTCCCTGTCCTCATGGTCACTCCATGGTCACTCTGTGGTCACTCTGTGGTCACTCTGTGGTCACTCCACTGTCCCCTCCATTGTCCCCTCCCTGTCACCTTGGCCATCTCCATGTCCTTTGGTCACCTCTGTGGTCACTCTGTGGTCACTCCGTGGTCACTCCATGGTCCATTGTCCCCTCCCTGTCCCCTTGACCATCTCCATGTCCCTTTGGTCACTCCCTGGTCACTCCCTGTCCCCTCCCTGTCCCCATGGTCACTCCCTGGTCACTCTGGTCACTCCCTGTCCCCTTGGTCACTCCACTGTCCCCTCCCTGTCCCCTTGGTCACTCCCTGTCCCCATGGTCACTCCATAGTCTGTGGTCACTCTGTGGTCACTCTGTCCCCTCCCTGTCCCCTTGACCATCTCCATGTCCCTTTGGTCACTCCCTGGTCACTCCCTGTCCCCTCCCTGTCCCCATGGTCACTCCGTGGTCACTCCATGGTCACTCTGTGGTCACTCCATGGTCACTCCCTGTCCCCATGGTCACTCCCTGTCCCCGTGGTCACTCTGTGGTCACTCCATGGTCTGTGGTCACTCCATGGTCACTCCCTGTCCCCGTGGTCACTCTGTGGTCACTCCCTGGTCACTCCATGGTCACTCCCTGTCCCCTCCCTGTCCCCTTGGTCACTCCCTGTCCCCTTGGTCACTCCATGGTCACTCCGTGGTCACTCCGTGGTCCATTGTCCCCTCCCTGTCCCCTTGACCATCTCCATGTCCCTTTGGTCACTCCATGGTCACTCCATGGTCACTCCCTGTCCCCATCATCACTCCCTGTCCCCTCCCTGTCCCCATGGTCACTCCATGGTCACTCCCTGGTCACTCTGTGGTCACTCTGGTCACTCCCCGTCCCCTCGGTGTCCCCTCGGTGTCCCCTCCCCCTCTCACCTCCATCTTCTCGTCCCCAGCGTGACCCGGCCGGGCCCGGCGCCGCCCCAGGTACAGGGACACGCCGTGTCACCTCTGTCACCTCTGTCATTGTCATTGTCACCTCTGTGTCACCTCAGTGTCATTGTCACCTGTGTCACCTCAGTGTCACCTCAGTGTCACCTGTGTCATTGTCATTGTCACCTCAGTGTCACCTCAGTGTCATTGTCATTGTCACCTCAGTGTCACCTCAGTGTCATTGTCACCTCATTGTCACCTGGGTCATTGTCATTGGCACCTGTGTCACCTCATTGTCACCTGGGTCATTGTCACCTGTCATTGTCAGTGTCACCTCAGTGTCATTGTCACCTGGGTCACCTCAGTGTCACCTCTGTCACCTGTGTCATTGTCACCTCATTGTCACCTGTGTCACCTCAGTGTCACCTGTCAGTGTCACTGTCACCTCTGCCACCTGTGTCACCTGCCCTTGTCACCCCCACGCCATTGCCACGCCTCATTGTCCCCCCAGTGACGTCATTGTCCCCTCCCTGTGACATCATTATCACCCCTATGACGTCATTTCCCCCCTATGACATCATTGTCCCCTCCCCGTGACATCATTGTCCCCCCTATGACATCATTGTCCCCCCTATGACGTCATTGTCCCCTCCCCGGCACTGGCCCCTCATTGTCACCTGCCTGTCACCTCTCTATGACGTCATCGTCACCTCTGCCCCCCTCCCTGTGACGTCACTGACCCCTCCCTATGACGTCATTGTCCCCTCCCCTCACACCGGTTTGGGGGGGAGGGGGGCGTGGCCACCTCAAACCCCTCCCCCCAACGACGTCGCCCCCCCGTGACGTCACCACGCCCCCCTGTGATGACGTCACCTCTCTCCCCTCCCCCCGCAGCGGAGGAGCCCGCCCGGAAGCACCGGAAGTGACGATTTTGGGGACCCCGCCCCAAACCGGGGAGGGGGCGTGGCCAACGCTGCCCCTCCCCCCCACCTCGACCCCTCCCCCCTCCCCCCGCCCCTCCCCCACCCCCCCAAATCCAAAGAGGGGGCGTGGCCAGAATTGGCCCCTCCCCCTTATAATAGTTCCCATATTTTGGAGTGGGCGTGGCCAAATTTGGCCCCTCCCGCATCCCCCAAGCCCCTCCCCCACCCCCGGGGGGGATTTTGGGGTTGCCCCCTGCAGTGGGGCCCCCCCCACCCCCCCCAATTTTGGGAGTGGGCGTGGCCTAATTAGGCCCCTCCCCCACCCCGAAGCCCCTCCCCCAATTTTTTCCCAATTTTCGGGGTGGCCCCGCCCCCAAATTTTTGGGGAGGGGGCGTGGTTAAAACTGGCCCCTCCCCCCTCAAGCCCCGCCCCCTCCCGCCCCTCCCCCACCCCCGGCGTTGCTTATTTATTGCCAATAAAGGGAACTCGCCCCTCCCCCACCCCCGAAACAAAATTTTTTGTGTGTGTGTTTTTTGGCGGTGGGGGAGGGGCGGGTGTTGATTTTGGGGTGGGGGGAGGGGCCGGGTGACCTCCCAGACCCCAAAACACCTCAAACCCCCCAAAAAAATCCCTTCCAAAACCCCCCCCGAGATGTCTCCACCACCCCAACCCCCACTCAGATATCAACATCTTCCTTAATTAATTACTCCCATGAAGTGGGAGGAGCTAACTAGGGGTGGGGGCGGGGCCAAGTGACCTCCCAGACCCCAAAACACCTCAAATCCCCCCAAAAAATCCCATCCAAGAACCCCCCCGAGATGTCTCCACCACCCCAACCCCCACTGAGGTACCAAGATCTTCCTTAATTAATTACTCCCATGAAGTGGGAGGAGCTAACTAGGGGTGGGGGCGGGGCCAGGTGACCTCCCAGACCCCAAAACACCTCAAACCCCCCCAAAAAAAACCCCCCCCGAGATATTTCCCCAACCCCCGCTGCTCAATCAACGCTGGGCCTTTATTGTGGGCGGGGCCAAGGCGGGCGGGGGGCGTGGCACACCGGGGCGGGCGTGTCCGGGCGGGGGCGGGGCTCAGAGGCGGCGGATCTTCATCTCGCTGCGCTTGAGCGAGTAGTAGAAGCCCTTCCACTGGGCCCAGTTGATGCCGTTGGCGTAGGAGAGGTGCGGCCCGGCCAGGTAGAAGCCGTTGAGGTTGGAGAAGTGGCAGCTGCGGAACCACCAGGCGCCCGAGGAGAGCGCGGCGCAGTTCTGCGCGAACAGGTCCTGGTCGCGGTCGAAGGTGGAGAACTTCTGCCCGTTGTGGTAGCTCAGCGAGTCGCCTGCGGTGGGTTGGGTTGGGTTGGGTTGGGGTGGTCAAGCCGTGCCGTGGTTGGCCGACGTTGACCTCCCCAGGGTTGATTTTCACTTGGTTGGCCACCGTTGACCACTACTGACCACCATTGACCCCATTGACCTCCCATGGTTGACCTTGACTTGGTTGCCCACTGTTGACCCCATTGACCCTCCCATGGTTGACTTTGACTTGGTTGGCCACCATTGACCCCATTGACCACCATTGACCCCATTGACCCCATTGACCTCCCCATGGTTGACTTTGACTTGGTTGGCCACCATTGGCCACCATTCACCCCATTGACCCTCCAGTGGTTGACTTTGACTTGGTTGACCTTGACTTGGTTGGCCACCGTTGACCACCGTTGACCCACCATTGACCACCATTGACCCATTGACCCCATTGACCTCCCAATGGTTGACTTTGACTTGGTTGGCCACTGTTGACCACCATTGACTCTCCCATGGTTGACTTTGACTTCGTTGACCTTGACTTGGTTGGCCACCGTTGGCCACCATTGACCCCATTGACCACCATTGACCGCCATTGACCCCATTGACCTCCCCATGGTTGATCTTGGCTTGGTTGCCCACCGTTGCCCACCGTTGACCCACCATTGACCCCATTGACCACTATTGGCCTCCCAGTGGTTGACCTTGACTTGGTTGACTGCCGTTGACCTCCATTGAATCCCATTGACCTCCGTTGACCTCCCCATGGTCAACCTTGACTCAGTTGACCTCCATTGACCTCCCAATGGTCAACCTTGACTCGGTTGACCACCGTTGACCTCCATTGACCCCCATTGACCTCCCAATGGTCAACCTTGACTTGGTTGACCCCCATTGACCCCGTTGAACTCCCAATGGTCAACCTTGACTTGGTTGCCCCTCATTGACCACCCAACGGTCAACCTTGACTCAGTTGACCTCCATTGACCTCCATTGACCTCCCAATGGTCAGTCTCAACTTGCTTGACCATTGTTGACTCCCATTGACCTCCCAATGGTCAACCTTGACTGGGTTGACCACCGTTGACCTCCATTGACTCCCATTGACCTCCGTTGACCTCCCAATGGTCAACCTTGACTTGGTTGCCCCTCATTGACCACCCAACGGTCAACCTTGACTCAGTTGACCTCCATTGACCCCCATTGACCTTCCAATGGTCAACCTTGACTCAGTTGACCACTGTTGACCCCGATTGACCACCCAATGGTCACCCTTGACTCAGTTGACCTCCATTGACCTCCATTGACCCCGTTGACCCCGCAATGGTCAACCTTGACTCGGTTGACCACCGTTGACCTCCATTGACCCCCATTGACCTCCATTGACCACCCAACGGTCAGCCTTGACTTGGTTGACCCCCATTGACCCCGTTGACCTCCCAATGGTCAACCTTGACTCAGTTGACCTCCGTTGACCTCCATTGACCCCGTTGACCCCCCAATGGTCACCCTTGCCCGGCTGCCCCTCACCGGCGCCGCCGTCGACGAAGCCGGCGACCGTGCAGGGCGTAGCCGTCCTCCTCGGGGCTGACGGCCGTGGGCGAGAGCGCGAAGGAGCCGTACGTGGCCGACGCCGAGTTGTTCTCGAAGTCCTCGAGCTCCACGCGCAGCTCGTAGCGCGCCTGCTGCGTCAGCAGGGCCAGCGTCTGCAGCCCTGGGGTCACACAGGGGTCACACAGGGGTCAGGGGTCACTCAGGGTCAGCAGGGCCACCGTCTGCAGCCCTGGGGTCACACAGGGGTCACACAGGGGTCAGGGGTCACTCAGGGGTCACTCAGGGTCAGCAGGGCCAGCGTCTGCAGTCCTGGGGTCACTCAGGGGTCAGTCAGGGGTCACCTACTGGTCCATACTGGTCCATACTGGTTTATACTGATTTCTATGGATTCCTATGGGGTTTTTTGCCCCAGACTGGTCCATACTGGTTTGTACTGGTTTCTATGGATATCTATGGGGTTTTTTGCCCCATACTGGTTTATACTGGTCTGTACTGGTCGTACCCAGCCAGTACTCGCCGTCGGCGCGCCCGAAGCCGGCCCTGCAGTCCCTACTGGTCCATACTGGTCTGTACTGGTTTCTATGGATTCCCATGGAT